>NC_060126.1:153887066-154187274 GCF_021461395.2 Schistocerca americana | reverse complement strand
CGAGGTGTGTAGCACCAACGCAATACGGGAAATAGCGTCAGTGAGGATAGGGGGACGCCCAAGAATTCTCCAATCGTGCAGTTGACGGATGGTATTGTGTCTCCTCGTGGTGTTATATACTTTCTCCAGATCGAAAAAGATACCCATAAACTGCTCTTTGCGTATGAATGGCCCTTGTAGCGTACCCTGTAATTGGAGGAGATCATCAAGCATGGACCGGTATTTCCGAAACCCAGATCGGAAACTGCTGAGCAATTCCTTGGTTTCAAGAGTTGATACTAGGCGCTGAATTACCACCCGCTCCGTAATCTTCTCTACACAGCTAGTGAGCTCAACACTCCTGTAGCCTGAGAGGCGGTATCAGAATCGCCTCGCGCCACGGGTCAAGAGAATAGACATCAACTCAAATTTGACGACAGAGGCATGGGACGATTTCTTTTGCCTCCATGCTTAGGTGTCGTAACATGCTTTATTGAATCCTATCGGGCTCTGGAGCAATGTCACGCGCAACAGTTTGTGCAGACTGCAGTTCCCGCATGAAGAAAGGGTAGCAATATGGCTCCGAGTTGTAAGACGAAAAGTCCAGTCTCTGCTGGCGGAATTGATACTTTTCGTAATACGTGGAGGTACAATCACGAAAGTGTTTCGTCAACGTCTGCGCTATTCCCTAGATGCTGTTTGAAGGACACCATTGTTTAATATGCTAGATATTGGGCCTGGAGCTTTATTCCCTGATATCTTCAGAACTGACTCCCACACCTTCGTTGCCGGTATGGAACTGTTAATGGACTTCAAAAATTCTCTCTGTGCACTCCGTTTGCTCTTCTGATGATTCCCCTAGCTTTAGAAATCGCTTTCCGGAAGGATGCGAGATGGTCTTCAATTGGTCTGCTCCTAAATCAACTTAATGCAGCACGCCTGTCCCTAATTGCTAATCGCCATTTCTTGTTCCACCAAAGGACTTTTCTTCCAAGCTGCCGAGAAGATGTAAACACGGAGGAATCACTCCTGATTTGGGCGACCCACTTCTGCGTGCTGTCACAGTGTGATGGTTTTCCCTGTTGAACACAGCTGAAATGGTTCAAATGGCTATAAGCACTATGGGATTTAACATCAGAGGTCATCAGTCCCCTAGACTTAGAACTACTTAAACCTAACTAACCTAAGGACATCACAGACATCCATGCCCGAGGCAGGATTCGAACCTGCGACCGTAGCAGCAGCGCGGTTCTGGAATGATGCCCCTAGAACCGCTCGTCCACCGAGGCCGGCGGACACAGCTATACCATCCTTTGCTCAATCACAACTTAGATCATCCTCCCTGTGAAGGAAAAACATGATTATTCATAGCCTTAAAGTTCACTAAATGCGTCAAATAACCGTTCACATACCACTGAAGGAGGGACGCATCTTAACCATTGAGTTTAACCCTCATTGTGTTCTCTACCCTAGGAGGGGAGTTAAAAAGGTTGGGGGTAGAGATAGATGGCTTGGTACATCGTCCACACGTATGTCTAGGTCCATTGTACTGTCTTCCCTGTTAGAAATTACTGAAGCACTACGGTTAGAGGGCTTGGCGTCATGCTTTTTACGCTTCGCCTTCCCACTCAATGGTTTTCCTTTGGGGAGAGTGCCAAGAAGTAGAGTAGATGTCTTATGACCATGCTTCTTTTTCGGAGCGAAAGTGACCTGTTTTTCCTTGGAACTCAATACTGGAGGGTGTGGCAAACTAATAACTGCAGCAATGGCTTCGGAGGTGCAGCTACAACAATAAGTGTATCCCATAGAATGTGCACTGCGAGTTTGCGTCTGAGGCGTCCACTGGTTGCTGCACGATGTTAGACGTGCTAGCATCTGCACTAGTCTTTTCCGTTGAAGCCTGTTGTTTTTAACCTAATTTAGTTCCACCCAAAGCTCCAAAACACGTACTGTCGATGTGTCTGGGTACAATGGGCGCAGGTAAACCGGTTGGGTTGTTTGGGGGAAGAGACCAAACTACGAGGTCATCGGTCTCATCGGATTAGGGAAGGAAGTCGGCCGTGCCCTTTCAAAGGAACCATCCCAGCATTTGCCTGGAGCGATTTAGGGAAATCACGGAAAACCTAAATCAGGATGGCCGGATGCGGGATTGAGCCGTCGTCCTCCCGAATGCGAGTCCAGTGTGCTGACCACTGGGCCACCTCGCTCGGTGATAAACCGGTGATGAGACACGTGGCGTCACGTTACATTGTATGTGCAAAGGCAGGAGAGCATAGGGAGATATCTAAAGCAGTTATTAGTTCTGCCACTAAAGGACTATATTATGAAACAGAATATTTTTGGTTTGTTAAGCACGTAAGAGGAAAACTTTGTCTACATGGCTACCATAAAAAATGTTCAAATGTGTGTGAAATCTTATGGGACTTAACTGCTAAGGTCATCAGTCCCTGAGCTTACACGCTACTTAACCTAAATTATCCTAAGGACAAACACACACACCCATGCCCGAGGGAGGACTCTAACCTCCTCCGGGGCTGCCATAAATGACTCATTCGTTTCCAAACTTCTGCATTTTCAAAACTGTAACATGTACAAATATAAATGATGCATGAATAGAAACGTAAACACACACATTTTTCATTGTGCCCACCTCTTGGCGTTACGAGTGTGGTGCCTTGACAAAATGACGAAAAGCAAGAAAAGAATTTGCGTCTGTTGGAATTTGCGAGATGTTTATCTGTTTTGACAGTGCAGTGTGCATTCAGAAGGAAATATGGAAAAGAGCAGCTATGTAAACATAGCATTGTTCGTTGGCATCAACAGTTTAGGGACACCATTCTCTCTACAAACAGAAAAGTACCGGTCGACAAAGTACGTCACATGCAACCGTGGAGATAGTGTGGGAATGTTTGGTACACAGTACAGTGAATCAACGATCCTCTTACCTTGATATGTTGCTGTTGTGGTTATCCACAATTGACTGCTGATTCCGAGAATTTTATTTACCAGTAAGACGAGGCAGCCTTTCACTGAAACATCGATGCTCGTCGCTATCTAAACGACGAACGTCCGTACCGCTAAATGGGTGTTTTGGTGCAGATGATGATGCCCTGTTTCCACGGCTCCCCAGATCGCCTGCCCTAACGCCTTGTGACTTCTTTTGGGCGTACATTGAGGACCTTATTTACTTACCCCTGCTGCCACGAACAGTGAAACATTTCAGAGAATGCATCAGTGCTATGCTGCATGAGATATGGAACGAACCTGGCTACCGCTTGGATGTGTGTCAGATGATGAGGGGAGCACTCATAGTACAACTGTAGAGTGCAAAACTCAAACTTGGTAAGTTCACGGTTCCATTCATGCATGAGCCACAGTTCTACAAGTTGAAAGATCTCTGTTGGATTCCTTTCATGTTAATCTCTTAAATCTGTTGTCATTTACGGCATAAATTCCTCGTCTAAATTTACTGTGGCGTTTCTATCTGGGAGGAGACTGAGTAGTGGAACGTGTTACTTTTACACATAAACAAGAACGATCTGTCACACTATTACACTTTAAAACACAGTTTATATGTAATTCATGTTACACAGTCTCATACGGAACCTACATCCGCTTTCTTTTATATACTGTATATGATAAGACACTGCCATCCCCCTTCCCTTCTGTGTGAGAGGATGAATGAGCAAAGGTATTTCTAGTTGCATGCTTGAGGGTAGCAGACAAGCCTGTCTGCTAGAGAACAGTAGGACCAACGTCGGAACAGGTAGCTACGCTTTCTAAAAGCAAAGAGGTTTCTATCCTTAGTACGGTCCTGTCCGTCCCTTGTCATGTTGGTATAGGAAGCTGCCTCTCTGGCCACTTCCGTTTGTATTTGTGAGCCACCCTCAGGAAGGGACCACGTCAGTCTGTCCGTGGCGAGCGTCTGAAGTGGTAAGATCTCCGGCTAAGCACGT
Organism: Schistocerca americana; assembly: GCF_021461395.2. Classification (NCBI taxonomy): domain Eukaryota; kingdom Metazoa; phylum Arthropoda; class Insecta; order Orthoptera; family Acrididae; genus Schistocerca; species Schistocerca americana. Next base: position 154,183,339 of record NC_060126.1, on the reverse strand, counting down.
GTCTGCTAAGTCCATAGGACAATGGATTTCTTAAGTTCAGCCTAACTGAAAATTTAATCACCTTTATTTCAGGTTTAGCTCTAAACTATCTAATGTTATCTTAAATTGCAACGCAGTGTAATTCGAGTGTGAAGTTCAGAATATCTTCCGGTAGTTGCTTTGTCACTACTTTATGAGTAAAGTGGAACCACATGTTGATCAGTAACTCTGACCAGCAACATCAATCTTCAATGCGAATGTGCGTGAGATTATAACGTTTCGTCTTGACAATATTTTTCAATATAGCAACTTTTCTTTATGTTCAACCCACGTGGGGTGTACTTTGTGAGACCAGTACCACGTGCTTATACAATTGTTTGACTCATCAGGTTAATAATAAGACGATAGTAACCAGTTTGAGGTTTTTCTTGTGTAAATTGCTTTTCGATCTAATTTATTTTAATTATCGAAATTTATTGTGGAGTTACACTCTTTGTGTAAACCAAGTTGACCACGTGAAGCATGTGGTGTAATCATCAAAGTAGCCCTCAGCTACTCTTTTCGGGAAGATTTCACAGGGAGTTAATATGAATTTAGTATACCGGTGTATGGTAATTACATGACGGACAGGATTGTGCTACGAACGTAATTTCTTTGGGTGAAAATTGAATCGGTTGGTTGTGGTTAATTTCCTCTTGCATGTGTTTCAACGTTCTTCGTGTGTTATTTTATGAATGCAGTGTTGTATGCAGTCTCCCAATCTTGGCTCCATATTTGATGTGCTCCGTAAGATTACAAACTCACATTTTCACAGTCCTAAATAAGACACCAGCTTAGTTATGACTCACGTTTAATATGCTGAAATTTCAATGATCAATGTTAAAATAAATTTCCGAATATAAACTGATTTATTTCTTTTTATTTAAATTCTCTTATATATATATCACCGGTTGTCGTATGACTATTAAAAGATTATAATTAATGTTAGTCTGGTTGGGAATTTGGTAATCTAGATTGGATACCTGGTGAAACAGTTGCTCAGTAATGCAAGGTTAACTTCCCCAGACAGCTCACAGCTTTTAACCCGCTTTTATTGTCTATCAGCACCGCTTACACCACAAATTAAAGCAACAACGTTACAAAGTAATACTTCGGAAAAGGTAGTGCTTTAAAAACGAATGAATCACTTGTAGTAGTCCTGCAATTATGGTTTTTCGCTGCTATGTACACTGAAGCTGTGAAGCATCTTTGCTGTGGCCGAGCGGTTCTAGGCACCTCAGTCCGGAACTGGCTGCTGCTACGGTCGCGGGTTCGAATCCTGCCTCGGTCATGGATGTGGATGTCCATAGGTTAGTTAGGTTTATTTAGTTCTAAGTCTAGGGAACTGATAACCTGAGATACCCCATAGTGCTCAGAGCCATTTGAGCCATTTTAAGCATATTTTGAGGCACGTCGTGTTCGTGTTTAGATCGGGATTTTGAGCAGCCAGTCCAGAAAATCTGTTTTCGTTGACCCAATATGTAACGGTCGTCGATTTGTGAACAGCAGAATGCGCCTAGTGTCAAAGGAAAATGCCATTTTTTTATCTCACTTGCCGCATGATTGAAATGCACGATCGAGTTGATTCACTAGATTGTCATATACTAGTAAACTGATTTCTAATTTTCGGCTTTTATTTTCTCAGATGGAATTGCTGAGTGGCGACACTTTGGTCAATGGACACGCTATGCCGAAACAGATCCGATGGAGCAGTAAGAAGTAAGGGTAATTGGCAGAGGCCACGCTCCGTCACACTCAGCTGGCTCTTACGTAAGCCACGTGATCAGCAGTGGGAGGCAGCTGCGCGAGGCGCATACCACACCTTGCCACGCGAGTTGCATAAACGCTGCACTCTCGGCTCTAACCTTCGATACTCGTAGACTGCAGAAGTACAGCTTACTACGCTACACTTTTCCTGAAACGAATTACTACCTCAGTTACTAATACTACACTCCAAGTCATTTGAATTGCAACGCCGGTAGGAGAGCAAATTACCAAGTTTTACTTATAATATAATGGGAAAAATACCGAATTAAACTTGTAGATGATTTTCGGGTAGTCGGAGCGCAAAATGTGGTAAACGCAGCTGCCACCTCTCAGAGAATTATGATTTTTTTGAAAAACGAAAGTCTACTTTATAAAAATCGACATGGGTCCTGGAGAGATCCTCCGAAACTCAGCTCGCTCTGTTCCTCCGTGAGATCCATAGCGCTATGGGCAACGGCGCTCAGGTAGATGCCATGGTTCAAATGGCTCCGAGCACTATGGGACTTAACATCTTAGGACATCGGTCCCCTAGAACTTACAACTACTTAAACCTAACTAACCTAAGGACATCACACACATCCATGCCCGAGGCAAGATTCGAACCTATGACCGTAGCAGTCGCGCGGTTCCGGACTGAAGCGCCTAGAACCGCTCAGCCACCGCGGCCGGCGGTAGATGCCATGTTGCTTGACTTTAGTAAGGCATCTGCCATCTTCCAGCACTGCCTTTACTGAAAAAAGTACGAGCTTACCGGGCATCGGATCAGATTTGCGACTGGATTCAAGACTTCCTTGCAGATAGAACTCAGCACATCCCTCTTAATGGAACAAAATCGACAGATGTAAAGGTAATTATCGGAGTACCCTAAGGAAGTGTGGCAGGACCGTTACTGTTTACAATGTATGCGCAAGATCTAGTGGAAAGGGTCGGAATCCCTTAAGGCTGTTCCCAGGTGATACGATTGTCTATAAGAAAGTGGCAACGCCAGAAGAGAGTATAGATTTGTAGAATGAGCTACAGAGGAGTGATGAATAGTGTAGGTTTTGATAGTGGGTCCTCGACGAATATAAATGCAATGTATCACGCATAAAGAGGAAAAGAAATTCGCTACTGTAGAGTAACAATACTGATAACAAGTTAGTGGGGACAACATATATCGTAAAATATCTAGGAGTAAGTATCAACAGCGACGTTTAATGGAACGACTACGTAAAACAGATAGCTGGAAAAGTAGATATCAGACTGAAATTCATTGATGTCTTTTGGGAAATGTAACTCATCCATGAAATAAGTGGCTTACAAGATGCTTATTTAACTAATTCCTGAGTACTTTTCATTATTATGGGACCCTTACTAAGTAGGACTGGTAGAAGAGAAAAGATCCAACGAAGAACGGTGCGTTTATCCTCGGGATGATTTATTCCGCGCGAGGACGTCACAAAGACGCTCAATAAACTGCAGTGGCAGACGCTACAAGAGAGGAGTTGTGCGTCACGGAGAGGTTTACGATTGAAATTTCGAGTGAGCACTTTCCCGTAAGAATCGGTCAACATATCACATCCCCCCAGATGATGATGATGAGGTCCCGTACTCCGAGGAGCATAGGGAACGATGCGGAAGGCCAGCACCGCCGACTAGGCAAGGTCGTAGCGAAGGTGGTTTGCCATTGCCTTCCTCCGACCGTAGTGGGGATGAATGATGATGAAGGCAACACAACAACACCCAGTCATCTCGAGGCAGGGAAAATCCCTGACCCCGCCAGGAATCGAACCCGGGACCCCGTGCGCGGGAAGCGAGAACGCTACCGGAAGACCACAAACTGCGGACTTCCCAGATACACCCCACAAAATGATCACGACGAGAAAATTTGAGAAATTAGAGCTAATGTCGAGGCTGAGCGAAAGTCATTAGTCCCACGCGCCATTCTCCAGTGGAACAGGGAAGGGGGTATCATTACAGTGTCACCAGAAGTACCCTCGATCACACACCGTTAGGCGGCTTGCGAAGGATAATGCAGATGTACATGTAAATGTAATGACGATAATCCAGCTGAGCATGAAGTCGAAGTGAGCCTGGATGACAGACGCAGTACGTTCTTTCATGCTGCTTCAGTTCTATGCCAAAGACCATCAGTCGTAGTGGCTGGCAAGCCGCTGTTCAAAATGGTTCAAATGGCTCTGAGCACTATGGGACTTAACTTCTGAGGTCATCAGTCGCCTAGAACTTAGAACTAATTAAACCTAACTAACCTAAGGACATCACACACATCCATGCCCGAGGCAGGATTCGAACCTGCGACCGTAGCGGTCGCTCGGTTTCAGACTGTAGCGCCTAGAACCATCGGCCACTCCGGCCGGCCAAGCCGCTGTATGGAGCATGTTCTGGCCAGCGCAACAATCGAACACACTCTGAACTGAGGCAGGTCAAGACAGTCAGGTCTACATGCGTTGTTGCGTTATCTTGTTGCTAGATAACGTCACGGAGATCTTGAAGACAGAGCACAGTCACCGGCGTTAACACGTCAGAAGTGTAACACCTTCAGTACCAATTATATCTACACGTGGGAAAAACGGGCCCTTAAATCTTTGCGTGCGATCTCTGATGTCTCTTATTTCATCATGACAATAATGTCTTCCTGTGTAGGTGGGCCCCAACAGAACATTTTCGCAATCGGAGGAGAAAGTTCGTGATTGAAATTTCTCAAGGAGGTCCTACCGCAAAAAAACGCCTTTGTTTTAATGATAGCCACCACAACTCGCTTGTCATATCCGTGACGCTCTCTTCCCTATTTCGCGGTATTACAAAACGAGCTGCCCTTCTCTGAACTCTTTCGACGTCCTCCGCCAATCCTATCTGCGCGGTGTCCCAGTGTTTAGCACAATGGACTCGCATTCGGGAGGACGACTGTTCAATCCCGCGTCCAGCCGTCCTGATTTAGGTTCTCCGTGATTTTCAGACAAATGCTGCGATCGTTTCTTTGAAAGGCAGGGCCGACTTCTTTCCCCCTCCTCCCCAAATCGGATGGGACAGATGACTTCGCTGTTTGGTCCCCTCCCCCAAATCGACCAACCAACCGTGTAGCAATACTTCAGAGGTGTCCGGAGAAGCGTAGAGTAGTCAATCTTATTAGTAGATTGTTTGTGTATAATAAGTGTTCTGCCAACAAATCGCAGTCTTTGGGTAGCTTTATCCACATTACCTGTGATCGTTCCAGTTTATGTTACATATAATAGTAATCCCTAAGTATTTAGTTGAATTCACAGCCTTCACGTTTGTGTGATTTATGAATGTTTCTCTTAGCTTAGGTTCGTTAATGTGCTTACAACTAAGCCACATGATAAATAAATAAACAGTGTGGCACTCTTTTGACTGTAAACTAACGCTATAAGATGTTTCTCCAAAGACGATCGACTCTTCGGTAATGGCAGAGCATTTTATTATAGGTGTTTATGAAAAAGGGACAGTTCCTGCACAAACTCGCGGGAAATTAGGCGTCGAAATGTTTCGAGCAGTGGAAGAAACGATTGAAGAGGTGTGTGGACTGAAAGACTGAAGGTGAGCAGCAATAATAAACATAATTGGCAAGAATACGTACCTCGTACACGATATTTTCATGCTGTGAACAAGAATGCGTCTAATAATTACCTTTGTGTCAGATTTTACTTACACATAGTAATTACAGTAAAAATAGAGTGTGGCATTTGCAGATTAATAGTAAGTAAACGGACTAGATGTAACACTTGTGCCGGCCGAGTGGCCGAGCGGTTCTAGGCGCTACAGTCTGGAACCGCGCGACCACTACGGTCGCAGGTTCGAATCCTGCCTGGGGCATGGTTGTGAATGATGTCCTTAGGTTAGTTAGGTTTAAGTAGTTCTAAGTTCTAGGGGACTGATGACCTCAGAAGTTAAGTCCCATAGTGCTCAGAGCCATTTGAACCATTTTGTAACACTTGTAGGAATTTGTGATTTTTCAGTTTGTAGCACATTGCTGGGCATTAAAACTGCAATACCACAAAAGCGGCACGAAATAACCATGGAACTGGTATTACGTGTACTTCATGGTTGGGTATGCCATTAACTAGCATTTCACCCCATTAGTAAGCAGGAATAACGACATCTACGTTCTGTATACAGGGTGGTCCATCGATCGTGACCGTGTGCTTATAACTAAGCCACACGATAAATAAATAAATAAACAGAGTGGCACTCTTTTGACTGAAAACTAACGCTATAACATGTTTCTCCAAGGACGATCTACTCTACAGTAATGGCATGGCATTTTATTATAGGTGTTTGTCAAAAACGGGAAAGTTCCTGCGCAAACTCACGAAATAAGCGTCAAACGAAAAAAACTACAAAGAACGAAACTCGTCTAGCTTGAAGCGAAAAATCGGATGGCGCTATGGTTGGCCCGCTAGATGGCGCTGCCTTAGGTCAAACAGATATCAACTGCGTTTTTTTAAATAGGAGCCCCCATTTTTATTACATATTCGTGTAGTACGTAAAGAAATATGAATGTTTTAGTTGGACCACTTTTTTCGCTTTGTGATAGATGGCGCTGTAATTGTCACAAACATATGGCTCATAATTATAGACGATCAGTTGGTAACAGGTAGGTTTTTAAATTAAAATACAGAACGTAGGTACATTTGAACATTTTATTTCGGTTGTTCCAATGTGATACATGTAGCTTTATGAACTTATCATTTCCGAGAACGCATGCTGTTACAGCGTGATTACCTGTAAATACCACATTAATGCGATAAATGTTCAAAATGATGTCCGTCAACCTCAATGCATTTGGCAATACGTGTAACGACATTCCTCTCAACAGCGAGTAGTTCGCCTTCCGTAATGTTCGCTCATGCATTGACAATGCGCTGACGCATGTTGTCAGGCGTTGTCGGTGGATCACGATAGCAAATATCCTTCAACTTTCCCCACAGAAAGAAATCCGGGGACGTCAAATCCGGTGAACGTGCGGGCCATGGTATGGTGGTTCGACGACCAATCCACCTGTCATGAAATATGCTATTCAATACCGCTTCAACCGCCGGACATCCATCATGTTGGAAGTACATCGCCTTTCTGTCATGCAGTGAAACATCTTGTAGTAACATCGGTAGAACACTACGTAGGAAATCAGCATACATTGCACCATTTAGATTGCCATCGATAAAATGGGGACCAGTTATCCTTCCTCCAATAATGTCGCACCATACATTAACCCGCCACGGTCGCTGATGTTCCAGACTGCATTCGTTATATGGACCACGTATTAATGTAACTACCACTCGTACTGAGGGTGTCTTCAAATTGTCCCGTGTACTCTCTTAGTCTGGAGGATATTGCTGGACTGTCTGCCTTTCTGCTCCACAGTCGCACTTCGGAGAAGTGTTTAGTTTCCATTATTATACAATAAGCCCGCACATTTGACATGTTTGGCTCTAAACCAGTTTAGATTTAACACGGATATTCTCGGGAGGTCAAAATCAGTGGGTTTTCCAGAGATGTATCGGAATTTCTTGAAATCCGCAATTATCGTATCTTCAGAGGCAGTCCAATATTGCTCAATGTCAAAGTTGTTACTTTCAATGCATATGCCTTCCACAAATGACGGTTCTCTAGAGCGGAGACGTTCAATATTTATGTACCCAGAGAACGAATGAAAGTCGATTGTTTTGAATTTTTCTGAATTCTTTAAGAAGTGCATTTTGTCTTCTTAAGTTGCGGTGGAGGTATATGACTTAGAACTCGTACCCGGAAGGCGGGAGAAATTTTAATCGCGCCCTAAATCATTCGTATTGTATAATTTCCAGTAGTTGCACGTCTATTTTCTTTCTGGGGGGTACTGTTAAGCCAGATGGGACAGCAGTATTCTACTGCTGAATAAACAAGAGTTAAAGCTGTTGCTGGTAGATGGAATGCCACATGGTTTCTATGTAATGTCATTCCTCGTACAGAGTTTTGAAGATGTCTTTGACAGGTGTTCCTTATAGCTTAACGTACTGTCTAAAGCAAGTTCTTCCAACTTAGGAGTTTCATTGTGAGTTGAAGGGCTGGCCGGAGTGGCCGTGCGGTTCTGGGCGCTACAGTCTGGAGCCGAGCGACCGCTACGTCGCAGGTTCGAATCCTGCCTAGGGCATGGATGTGTGTGATGTCCTTAGGATAGTTAGGTTTAATTAGTTCTAAGTTCTAGGCGACTGATGACCTCAGAAGTTAAGTCGCATAGTGCTCAGAGCCATTTGAACCATTTGAGTTGAAGGAAATTCTAAGTTCCTTAATAACGGAAGCAGTTTCGTTTCTTCCGCGTGTATTTGTTCACACTGCCACTTCTCCAAACATGGAATAATTTTTTAACTCCCTGTACAAAAGAACTAGAAGAAGCAGGAACGTCTCTCGCGATGCAGAGGATCCACTGAAAGCCGCATTTTTGCAACAGCCGCACGCTGTTGAGTCGGTTATTTAGCAGAGTGGAGAGGGACAGACCCCCCTGCCTTGGGGATCGATGAAGACTTAATAGTGCCTCCAGCGCACGAGGGGAACCTAACGGTCATCCTCTGCACAGTTTGGTATGACAAAGTGTCTTGTTGAGAGACGTTATCTTGTCCGTCCCAAAATGTGGTCCTGTGTTAGGAAGATAAGCGTGAGAATTGTGGTTTTGCCTGACGAACTGGTCACGTGCTCCAAGGCCACTCAGACAGTACAGTTTCCCTGAAAGTTGCAAGGAACTGTAACCGCTTGAAACTTTCATTTTTTGCCCACAATATTTTTAGTTTATAAAGTCGTGTCTTTGTTTTGCAATGTTTCGACATTTTATACTATGGCCAGCTTCAATTATTTGAATCAAGCTGGAGTATGTTTTTATCTTTGGGTACTACGAAGACACCAGCCAACAGGAAACGTTCGCCTGTGTTGAGTCACGAAACAAGATAATTCGAATCGGCTCACGCCATTCTGGCCCATGTTCTATTCGATACTGTTCTCGTCTGTGCTGCGCGGTCCTGCTTTCTGACCGAGCGAGGTGGCGCAGTGGTTAGCACACTGGACTCGCATTCGGGAGGACGAGGGTTCAATCCCGCGTCCAGCCATCCTGATTTAGGTTTTCCATGATTTCCCTAAATCGCTCCAGGCAAATGCCGCTATGGTTCCTTTGAAAGGGCACGGCCGACTTCCTTCCCCGTCCTTCCCTAAACCGATGAGACCGATGACCTCGATGACCTCGCAGTTTGGTCTATTCCCCCAAAACAACCCCCAACCCCCCTGCTTTCTGCTTTTGTCTGGTGTGTTTGTGGGCGACACAAGCTGGTTCAGCGTGCTTGAATGTTACAGATCCTGAGTGAGATCTTTATAACTATTTGGCGTGCATGATAGGCGATATTCATGTAGTTTCAGTTGGGCGTTCTAAATACAAGCACATTTTATCTTGCTATCATTCCGCGTACAGAACTTGTAGTGACTTGTAGCGTTGAATGGTATCCTTACGCGTGGCGACTCGAGGCTCATGGACTGCTTACTTTTCGTGAAATGGAAACCGGATCGAGTAATATTTTTTCCGTCCGTTGTGCTGTAAATAAATACTTATCGTCCTTTCTTGCATTCTAAATGGTTTATTGTCTAGCTGGAAGTTGTGTCTTGAGAACACGTAATTTCGTTATCTTTTTTCTAGAATCTTTCTTCATATCGTATTACTTAAGAACTGATGAAGTCTTTATGATTTAGTTACTTGTTTTTTTTTAACAATATACAAATTTCTTTCCTCTGCATTATTTCAATCAACCGTAAGTCATTTCTGTATTACGTAAAATAGTTCCACGCTTCCATACCGCCATCTTGTGATAACCTGTTACTGTAGACTTTGCCATATCAGTGAACAGTCATGGTACGATTAATTAAATGATTCAGTCCTACGTTACTACAGCTACACATTAATAATAAGTATTAGGCTTGTAACTCTTCAGGCTTTCCCGGCGATCTAATGACATCTTGGATTGTCGGGTGTTCTGCCGGATATCAGCGTCGTACTTGCACGATATTTCGGTCACGTAGCTCGAGACCTTCATCAGGTGCGACCTGAGACTCAGGTCGCGCCTGATGAAGGTCTCGAGCTACGTGACCGAAATATCGTGCAAGTACGACGCTGATATCCGGCAGAACACCCGACAACCCAAGATGTCGAGTATTAGGCTTTCTGAATTACCAAATTATAGATGTAGAAAGGCAGGTCACTGGACACTATGCTGGAATGGTGATAACTTCAGAATACTACACACTGTGGTTTTATATATTAGTGAGATACTTCATGGAACATAAGACAGCAAAGGTCTCTCTATTTTCAGTTGATGTGAAGATTTCATTCTCAGATTGCGTCACGATCTCTTTGGTTTAATGAAGCAACTGACTAATAGTTCTTTCGGGTGTAAATTCAGTGATTAGAGCTACGAGGAAACAGCCTCATTGATACAAGTTGACAGTGTACACATTATGCAACTTTTCTAAATGTCTTTTGATGAGTGATTATCTAGAATTTGATGACGGAATACGCGGCTATGCATTTTCACTATCGTTGCACTTGTATTAAGTAAATGTATGTGTGTGTGCGCGTGTGTGTGTGTGTGTGTGTGTGTGTGTGTGTGTGTGTGCGTGTGTGTGTGTGTGTGTGTGGCTACTTCATTAATCATTCGTGATGACAATATTTTCAGTAGAATACGGGGGCATAAATTTTCCTAAAACGGCAGATTTTAATATATCAGGGCTTCATTTAACTGCTCATGTTAGTAGTTGCACAGCGCACCCCGCTTACAAGCTTTGATACACGGATTAGTGTTGTTTGTTCCACATATTGTCTGATCAAATATTTGACAGCAACAAATGTTTGAGCAGATTATTTTGAGAAGGCGATGATTTACAGTTTTAAACATTTTTGATACAAACGATGGTCCATGCTGTAATTAGGCACAAAGATCACAAACCGAAAAGACACATACCCAAAAAGCATACGTCATATAACCTATGATTACGAAGAATGACCTTCATTAATAGTCATGTGTTCAACCATTATCACTTGTATCTGTATGAACGTGATAAAGTAACTCTAAGAAAACTATAGAATATAGAAAAATACCTTATATATCAGGTAATACGGTATCAGTCCGAAGCACATGCAATATGTCACTTCCGTCTGGCCTTGTGCCATGAGGGACCCCTTCTTCAGTTGTCGTCCATCTTCCTATGTGCTGAGCTCCAGCACGCCACGCTTTTAGGCCAGTTTGCTGTGGTAATGGTACAAGTTCCTCAGTTTGCAACGAAACCCTTTCTCGATTTCAATTGTGAATGAGTTCATGATGCTGCTGCTGCTTGGATCCTCACATTTTCGTCTATTAATGTCTCGTCGAAAGTCAGGAGGAATGATTTCAGCGACACAATATCGCTTCTCCAGATGAATGGGCCGTAGACAGCCTGTAATGATTCGACTCCATAGTTCAAAATTTACGAGACAACATGAAGTGAATATTAAGCTCCGAAATGGGAAGGAAAGAGTGCACTAGTGCTCAATACCAATCTCACTGTTTATCAAGCATCAGTTGATAACGTGCAAGACGTGGCATCTTGACGTGTTGTGCTAACTGTGGAGGGCATTTGTCCACGAGGTCTTCTGAGATCGACACGGACGTTACGTGTTGCCTACCCCAACAAACCTACCAAAGTCATCCTGCTAGATCCTATTTAAAAATTGGCCAAACAGTAGACTTTCAGGCTATGCACCATAAACGATCGTTCCTTGAAAAATCTGTGTGTCTCAACTGCGAGTTCTGAGAGAACTCTCCAGAGATGTTAGTTTGCCACTACCTGACTGATTCTAACCGCCAGTTGCCTCCCACGAATGTATCCTCTGTGGTTGCCAGTTATCATATGCTAATATGCTACAATACAATGTAAACATCGCACTATGCACTATAATTATGGCATTTCTATTCGAATTCGAACCAGAAATCGCGCTAAAATTACGCCATTTCTCTTGGAATGCATGCTGGTAAGCAAATAAAGCGTAGGAAAACATGTTTTGTAGTGCTCTCTCCGCAGTAACTAGAAACAAGCTGTTGGTCGGCCGCTTTGCAAATTAACTCAGAAAAGGGACGCAGTTGTCTGTTTCCGACTGGACTTGCTCTGACGTGACGTCATCCATTTCGGGACAATGAATGATACGTTGCTCACAGCACCAGGTCAGCGTGTTTGGTCAAAGGGATGGCCCCCTCTGTAATAAAAAACTGAGCGACGGATTCAACGACGAACTTCAAGGGGTGTCACGTGACGTCCGCCCAGACCAAATGAAGAGAACAGTGAGGGGAAAAAAGTGGTCCCGTACACTGACTGGCAGTTTGCAGGCTCGAGTTCGATTGCTGCTGCTACCTTTTCTTTCATTTTATTTTATTCCTCGCAATATTAAATTATTAATTATAAACTTTGACTACATTTAAACAATGTAGTTTATATACATAAAATTAATGCATTGAATTTAGTTACGATTACAACCTTTGACGGTAAAAAAAGCGAGTAGCGAGTGTACGAGTAAGTTTAGTACGAAAGTGTTATCTGTAGACGATCTGCTGAAGAGGCCCTTCTCCATTAGATCTCTGAAGGAAAAAGTGAGATCTGAAGAGTTAGGTAGATATACTCGAAGAGTAAATCTAATAACAAGAGGGCACGGAATGAGGCTCACCGATTTGTCTCAAGCTATGTCAGTAGAAACAGGTAGATGTCCCTTTTAACTTCATAGAATATTTCGTCTGAATGGGCCGTGGGGAAAGCTGCAACACTCTAAAAAAATTTACGCATAGGTTATGATGGAGATTCGAGCGAAATGTTACATATTGGCTCGATAGCACAGTGCACCGACTAGCAATTTGTTGGCTGAGGATCGAATCCTGCTATTATCATAAGCTTTTTTTTCTTTTATTCCTCGCAGTGTTAAACTCTTCATAAATAACATTTATAGATATTTAAACTTTTCAGTTTGTATATGTAAAATTAATCAATTCAATTTAATTATGACTTCTACCCTCGTAGGATAAAACGCTAAGGCCACCACATTGCAGCACGTTAGTAAAACGCCACTGGTATCCCTACACATCTTCAAACCGAGGAGCTCGTCTAACGGCCAACATCATCTTGGTAACTACTAACAATTTTAGTTTGAAAGATTTTGCTTCAACCCATTGCGGACGACAATCGTACCAGTACGGCAGCCTACGACCGTTGGGTAAATGCGCGCTGTTCTGTCATGTGTAACTGCCGCCGCATCGGTACCATTGCGCCATTCCGTGACTGAACAGTGCTGAAATCTGTTGCGGACATCTGTAACTACTTGCGTTTTCTGGAGGCCTTATATACATTCAATCTGTGGGAACTAAATTCGATACTTTCACTTGAGTTTTCGCGTTTGGTGAAAATGAAGCGTTCGAAAGATTTGAGTGGCGGTGAAATTAGAGAAATACTGTTAAATGAAGACTAAGCTGCGGAATGTGGTAGTGATTTCGAAGGCCACGAAGACTGCGGGGTATTGTCAAGATAAAGATTCATCGAATGACGTTGCAATTATTCACGAACCGGGGCCCTTCACGGGTGAGAAAGAAGGAAAAAGTCGGAAACAGTGGGTACAGATAGCTGACAGACGGGGCGTGTTTACATCTCATAATTACGTTTTTCTAACGATAATTCTGGAGTGATTCTTCACTGTGGACTAAGTGAGGAACCTAGTGAAAGTTAAGCAATTGGACAAGCAATTGATGGGACGCATTGCCAGTGAAACAAACAGCTTTTATAAAGTAGTGAATGGGCGATGTCAAGAATCATCCGGGGCCATACAGTGGACAGATGCAAGTACAGACGAGATGTATCAGTTTTTAGCAGTATGCATGCTGATGGCTCGCGTAAAGAAGGACAAAATGAAGGACTTTTGGTCCACAGACCCAATGACTGAAACACCTTTCCTTTAGAAAGTAATGCCTAGGTATTCTTTTCCTACATTTTTTCGAATGTTACATTTTAATGATGCAGGCGTTTTTGGAGACGCTGAGAGGGCGAACAGGCTTTATAAAATGAAGTGCGTTGTGAATTTATTGACAGTGAAGTCCAGTTCAATTCTAAATCCATTCAGAGATTTGTGCATCGACGTGTCTCTAATTCCGTGGGAACATAGACGTGTTTTCAAACAGTATATGCCAAGCAAAAGGCACAGATTTGGAATAAAACTGTTTATATCGTAAGATGTTAAAACTAGATTTATCTTAGATATTACAGTGCACACAGGAAGAGGAACAGAAATTGAATATAGATCTGGGCTTGTTGTTAATGCACTAATTTAACTGCTCTGTTAAAACTTCATCTCAACAAACATATTTACGCTTCCATGTAATACGTATCAAGTAATTAAATACAACAAAATGAATTGATGAGGAAATAGCAAGCCAACAGATTGTTTTATTTCAAAATCCTATGTAATTCAACAATCACAAAGTTACTCAGTAAAGAGAAGCAGGCGAATGTATAAAAACCTAGTCTTCAACGAATTAAAATGAAACCAGTCCTATATTACTGCTGTACAGAGGGAATGACATTAAGTAATTTCCGTCTCACTCTCGTCTCGGGGTAGAGCACAATAGCCGCAGTTTTTTTTTTTTTTTTTTTTTTTTTTTTTTTTTTTTTTTTTTTTTGGTTACAGCTAAATTCCCTAATAAAACAAATGTAACATCACATGTTCTTTGTTGAACAACACGTATGACCGTACAATCTAACTCATTTATGATATAGGAACAGTTTTGAAAACAGAACTTAAGTATCGTAATAATTAAAATCAATGGAGCAACAGACTACAGCTATAAAAGTTAGCATACGTAAAGTTATTTCAAATTTTAAAATAGAGTTGCAGCATGGCATATTGCGGGCTAGGATAAATCCACCTTCAGACGGTATTTACGAAAGTATAAGCAATCTGAAGACAAATTTTCCACGTACTAAACCTGTCATAATGCACTGATATTTTAAGACGCTCAGCAATTTTATGGTTAGTGCCTTTTTTAAAGTCGAAATTCCTGCAATATTCTAAACGGCGTTTCAGTCACATTCCTTAACATTTCTGTTACAAAAAGATTAATTCATAGCAGAAAGAATCGGAGACCAATGATCAGAGGATGCCCTGCAATTGTTGTGCGGTGTATTCAAGGAGCGGAGACTTTATTCAAATCCCAGTTTCGCTATCTTGTTGCAGAACTGCCTTATGTCCTTGACTTACATCCCGGTAGTTTCTAAAACTTCAGGACTTCTAATGAACGACATTTTTTCCGCAGCCTTACTAATACGCCATACTTACAACGATTCTTGGAAACGTAATTGTTGCTATTAGGTAGGAGACTTAGGTTTGCAGGAATCGTGAAGTAGTTTTCAGGAGAGGCGTGAGGTATGCTTGGGTGTTTCCACTGAAACAACTACCCTTGGATGGCAGCGTTTCTGTTTAGAGACCTGGTTAGTCTCACAGTTTAAAACCTATCAGCGAATTCCAGTTTTTGCTTAGTTTTGCTTTACCCTTGCCCTGCACACAAAATCTCTTTCCCCATAATCCACTATGCACGTTTTAATTAGTTTGCCTTGTTCCATTGAATTAGATTGTCCTCGGATTTTGTGTTACATTTATATTTATGATTCAGACACCTCCTGAATTTGCACTGATACTACAGTTGTTTGTGGACAGTTTCGAAAGTCATAAGCGAAACAAGTCTTGGATTGTGTTTTAACGGAGGGCGCGAATAATTCATTCCGCATACATTTCACAATCTAAGTACATTTTCTATCATTTACTAGCTTTTTTTCGATAGAACATTCATGAACCTTTTGGATTCCTGGAACTCATCGTCCCTTAGTCCAAGTATATTTCGATACTCAGAAGATTTCAAGGAAGATCATTACGGTCCCTTGACTAAATAATTTTAGCGTCCAGTTTCCATATAAAATTGTCTCAGTTGAATGTAATAACTGTTGTTCTCTTTGAGCTTGATATCCGCATCAATAAAACAGAATCCGGAGCCAATCTATTTCTATACTGACATCTCCAAAACCAGCACTAAATTCCACATTCCACGTTTTCTGAAGTCTGGAGTATTAAAATTTCCGACAGAGACATATATCATGATAAAAGAATTTTTTGCAAGAGTTGAAGCAATACGTTTCTCCTCGCAGATGACAGGACCTTCATATTCTCTACTCTAAAAGTAATTAAAAATTTTGCGAACTGTTTGACGGAAAACCGCATTGTATATAGAATTATGAAAGTGTTGGAAACGATATCTGTAGAAGGCAATGAATCTGTCGACCGCTCTTTGTCATCCTAAGTATGGATTACCGATATTTACTGTAAGAGACATATAGTAGTAATAATTTCGTGCTGTTCAATGACCGGAAGCAAGTCTTTTAAAAGAACGCCAATACGGCGACTAATGTGTCCAGAAACCACCCCAGTTATCCAACCGAGGAAAGGGGACCTGCCGTTTGACATGGAATCTGAACTACAAGTCGATCCTGGCAACTACTCACACCTCCGAGAGGCCAAGGCTAGATAAAAGGCAGAATAAAAATTTCGGCGGTCCTGCCGGTTTGCAGGCACATGCTTTACCACTGTATCACCTGGTATGATAGAGGTCGCAACGGGAAAGGGAAGAAACTACACGACACAAAGGCAAGAAGTAAGCAGTAATACACAGTCGGTCTCACATTTCGCGACATTCCACACACATTCGAGGTCTATACACCTCGCTCCTCTAATAGCCAGACTTGAATTAAGCTATGGATGTTTCCATAAAAATATTCACAAGCTGCACATCTTTCTCCTCTTTTGGAGAAGAGGAGAATGCAGATCACCTCCACTTTGGGTGCCCTTAGAATACAAGCAAGTACTTTAAACCTTTTCCAAGAACCTGTGAAGCTTAGTCATCCGTTGCCAACCTACACGGTGACCTCGTTAGCAACAATGGACCATAGACTGTCCACCGCGATATACAGATTCGCTGTTGCCGCAAGTATAAGCATCTCTATATTACAACGCCAAAATATTACACATAGTGGATTATACAAAAGTGTTCGATAAAGTCTGAATTTACAATGCTTTTACTGAATTGACCTGTCTGTAACTAACTGTGTATCCGTATCCTAACAGTAATGATCTATCAAAAACTGTTTATTTCATGCAAAAATAAGCTGCCTATATGATCTAAGTTATAGGCTAATTAAAAAAATCGTATGGCTCATCTAATTAAAACAGTATGCACATGTTCATGACACTTCCAACACCATCTATAGACATTCCAGAAAAAAATCGTAGTTTTTGTTACTCTTTATGCTGTCTCCATAGTTTTTTATTTACCTATCTAAATGGTTCAAATGGCTCTGAGCACTATGGGACTTAACTTCTTAGGTCATCAGTCACCTAGAACTTAGAACTACTTAAACCTAACTAACCTAAGGACATCACACACATCCATGCTCGAGGCAGGATTCGAACCTGCGACCGTAGCGGTCGCGCGGTTCCAGAATGTAGCGCCTAGAACCGCTCCGCCACATCGGCCGGCCTACATAGCTAACTACTGCGACAGTGGTTCAGGTTCGAGTCCTGGTGACCGCCATATGTTTATACGGAGTACAGCTGTCTGAGAACAGGATTTATTAGCCACATAACTCCAAAACATTGAAATCTTTAGTAGGAATGGGAATAAATGAGTACCACGAATTGACAATGAGCTGCCACTTTAGTTCAGGTGAATCATTTCATTTGTCAGCTTCCAAAGAAGCACCACATAACCGTTTAAATATCTGTCACAAATTAAAATTTTACACCGGACCGGGATAGCAACTCAGGCCCTTGCATTTCACAAGAATTGTGCAGAAATTCGTTAAAGCGCTCAAAGATGACATAGACAACAAGACCATGATGCCTTGAAAAATGTTCCGTTAACCTTACACTTCACTAAATAGCAATTTGTGGTAATGCATTCACGTAATTATTGATACAGTAAAGTGATAACAAGTACAAATGAACAGCTTTCTCACAGTCTAAAGAAATTCGTCTCGTATGGATGAGATGTGCCTTATCAAATACGCAAATAAGCGAAGAGTACGTGCGGTCAATCAGTGTTCATATTTCTCGAAAAAGATTTTTTGTTCTGGTTGGAATTCCACGAATACTTCTATTCGTTCGCCGTTAAATGTGATTTTTACACGCTTATCAGAATCCTTTTTGTGCTGTCGTCTTATTTCATCACTGTAGGATTTATATTATTCGATACTGACCAGTATTCTTTTATGGATAATGTGCTCTAATAACTTGTCACTACTCATTCAGAAGGGTTATTTATTGCTTTGGGACGTTTTTCACGTCTGGGGCAGTGAAACATCCTTGCTTGCCTGAAGCACCGACTCGTAATTGTCATTTATTTCACTCGGTATTTCCAAGTTTATCACACATTCCTTTATTTTTTTAAATTAAGCTTACCAACATTAAATTAGAAAGCAAATAATTTACTTTTAACGTCTTTTCATTAGGGTGCTGAATTTTGTTTCACATTCGCACAGCAACACGAAAGATTTACAAAAGTTACGAGCTGGAGAAGCGACTTCTGCTACCGTGAGTGAAGCAGAGAACGATGAAGGCGATTTTGGACAGCTCGAAGAAACAACGTGGTGGAATTTGAGGTCACTATAAAAACAAAATGAACAAAAGAAGCGTGTCCAGCCGAAAGCTTTGAACAGACAAAGCCAAACAGTACTATTATTTCACAAAGTAATTTCCTCTGATATCTCTGTAACGAATCTGTGGTGTAGGGAAAATACTTTGACGTTCCTCTATACTGTAACTTTTTACCTTTCTGGACCGTCAACCATGCTAACGTAATCCAGCAATACACAAACAGCAGTCCAAATCGTAAATGACAGTTTAAATTTCTTACCGCAGCAGAATCTTGATTCGCGTGGGTGTGAGGGTCAATGTTCTTGGCACTTCCTGCTGGTCGAGAGCGCGTGACAGACAATAATTATCCCCGCCCCCAAGGTTATGTAACACGCCAGGCACGTGGTCATCCTACAATTACAATGAATATTTACGTTCAGAAACTGTGTTTTCAGAGCTACATTTTGCCATCCTGTAATATGCGCTCGAAACGCCGTAAAAGGTGGTCAAATCGACTTGTAAATGGAGCGATATTTTCCAATAGTCGGAACAAAACGAAAGCACTAGTCATAGAAAATACAGAGCGCTAGACGTCGCAAAGTCTGTTCTGAACATCCAGATCTTAATTCACATTTACAGTTAAGCAATTAGTAACAGATATCACATTTAAAAGTCCAGCAAATAGCGGAATGCGTTCTTGCAAATGCACCGTTGACAGAATTACGTAAACTTTTCCTGTATCTTTCGATGCATCTGACAACTGAAACTGCATATGTAATACAACTGCCACAGTAGTTTCTGAGTACGGTATCGCAGCCTACAGAAGATACAGACAGTGTTTTGATATACTGTGCAAGCGACTATGCGACGCCAAGTTACCTGTTGTGCACAAATTCCTCACAGCAGCTCACGCAACCCGCGACGCGCGGCTAGCCAGATGAAGCTTGCGGTCGGCAAGGCGCTTAGAAAGACAGTCCACTCTGCAGCAGCTGAGGTAGTGCATCGTTCGACATCTTTGACCAGCTCAGTTACAGCGCTGTTCTCATGCGCTGCCAGCAGTTACTTGGCCAGCGACTCGTATGAAACGACCGGTTCTCGCGCAGACTGCTGCCCACGCGACAACGATATCACACCTGTTGTCTACACGTTCGCTAAAAGACCTTCAACGCCATATTACGCACGTAAAATTTCCAGGTCTTGAAACAACGGTTCAGTTCGCTGATACAATGTTAATACTGATTATGTCCTTTGCTTGTCTAATACAATGGACCTATAAGACGTCCTCACAGGTTTCTGCAATGAAAGGCAATTAGTGTTCCAAAATTAATAACATGTATTTCTCTGTTGATATACAAACCTTCAGCAGTAGTGGAAAACGGCTAATGTGTCAATTTCAGATTAAGAATAATTGGACGGAAACGACTGAGAGCCAAATGTGTTATTGGATAACTGTTCGAGAAACTGCGAATCATTGTCTGTACGATGTAGTAAATTGATTTTCAGTGCTAGTCATTACAATTGGAACATCATGATGGCGACATGTTAACAAGCATCAAATTGTCATGAAGTGAACTGTATACATCGATATTTATTTGCCATGACATATAACGCTTGTCGCCTATGACAAATCGTGTTAGCTACTAAATGAAAAAGAAACGTAGTCTATGCCAAAATTTCATTGTACTTTCTCTGTTCTTGCGTAAATTGCGGCATGAAATATTAGTGATCTATTCCAAGATATACACAAATGAAGTTAAAACTCCGTCTAGTCTAATCGTATTTCTGGTCTCTAATAAGTCCGTAGTACTAGTAGACTTAGATGCGTACGTCCAGAGCAGACACAGACGAATTCCTCTAGCTGATTAAATCGTCCATCGCTGCTTCCCTGACGCGCAAAAAACTCTAATCTACGTTAACTATTGCTACCTAATACCCAATATCTACTAATCTAATAATCCTCATAAAATCGGACTCACAATCTGATCTGTGCATTATGTTTATTTATTGCTAATTTAGCCTCACCAGATGGGGGCACTAAGGGTCTCTTTTACATTTGACGGGAGCGACACGCACTAAAGATATTCCAACCTTCCCAATAACAATAATGATACTAATAATAACAAAAAATAAAAATAGTAGTAGTAATAGTAGTTAAGGACATTTAGATTGATATCGATTACTTTAGCACATTTGAAGCCATGTTCACTATTATCAGAAGCTGAATGGATACAGGAAAAGGAGAAGATTGAAACAACAGTGACAGAGGTTTTACTCCAATTTATAAATGTAGCACTGCAGTCGTACTTCGTTTTGTATTCTGACCGTTAAGGCAGATTTTTTAAAATCAACTCTTAGATATCTGAGTAGCAAATCGTGGAACCTGCACAAGAAACGGTACGATTATGGCTCTGAGCACTATGGGACTTAACATTTATGGTCATCAGTCCCCTAGAACTTAGAACTACTTAAACCTAACTAACCTAAGGACAGCACACAACACCCAGCCATCACGAGGCAGAGAAAATCCCTGACCCCGCCGGGAATCGAACCCGGAAACCCGGGCGTGGGAAGCGAGAACGCTACCGCACGACCACGAGATGCGGGCAAGAAGAAACGGTACGGGTATCTCGTTCTCCACATCATTCTCGTGTTTCTTCCTTGGTGTGGCACTACATAAAATTGCATTTCCAGTGGCTCACAATTTGCAGAACAAAATATGGTTATATCATTGTTGGTGCATGCATGGAGGGTCAAAACAGAGAAGCACTTTCTGTTTATCCACATACCTGGCACGTCTCAATAGATTTCTGTTAACTATCCAAACTGTTTAGTAAACTGATGTACTTTTGGTCTCTTTTGTGGTACTCAGCTGACTTATCGGTAACTGCTTTTACAAGGAATCACTAAGTCTTTCACCACTATGTTCTATTCGTGCGAGAACTTACGAGTATATACACCCACAGAATCAGTCTATTTTTTTGTGTTATTGTTCTGATATTTCACGTGGTCCCCCGTCTTTTCCGAGATCTTGAGCTGTCCCATTCCTTACTGACGGTCCCTGTTCCTTTGCTGGCGCAATTCTATCCCTGGGTTTCCATAACTTAATGATTTTGTCCCTCGACATGCACCTTTCTTCGTCCGTTGTTCAGGGTGTTCAACGAGGAATGGTGAATATTCAGGGATATGAAAGGAACGACGTGTCGAGGCAAAAAGTTTGGTAAATATGAGCTCTAAAATGCATACCTTATGAGCTATGAGCACTTCTCCATCTCTAGTCATGTGAAACAAACCTCTTCCATTACAGGCTCTTCGCTTTTCGTATTTTGAGCGGTGCCAAAACAAGAAAAAAAAGTCTAGTAAACATGGGATCCAAAGAGCATACCTTACGAACTATGAGCAGTTGTTCATCTTCGCTACTGTGGAACATATCTATTGCACTGAATAATTGCTGATAGCTCTTAAGACTTGCATCTTACAGCCCATGTTTACTACACTTTTTAGCTTCGAATGATCCTTCCTGTCATATTCCTGATTACTGACAATTTCTCCGGGACACCCTGAGTATCTTTGAATCAACCAGTTACTGACAGTGTGTTCTGGCAACCTAATTTGTTCACAGTCACATATATGATTGTTTTTGCTTTTGAATCCTTTCCAAAAATTATTTGAATGCGCAGTGTCTGCTTCTTCGAAAGAACGGAAGGGGGATCACTGCTATCAGCTGCAGTGGGATATTTCGCGGAATCAGCGGTGACGCGTGAAAATGTGTACCGGACCGGAATTTGAACCCGGGATCTCCTACTTAGTAGGCAGGTGCAGTGATCCCTGTGCCACCGGGACGCAGCGTTATCGCAACCGCAAAGACTATCTCGGTACGCCTCACGGCCGAGCTACACTCCCATCGAACGCCACCTATCCTCAGTCCCTGTCCATTATACTCCTGTTCTCTAATTAGAGACTTCCACAGGAGATCGGACGTGTTTAAGCATTAGCACTGAAGACAGTGGAACCTGGCTGGGCAATGGTTCCACTTTCTTCAGTGCGAATGCACAAATACGTCCAGCCTCGTGTGGGAATCTCTGATTAGCGGACATGAGTGTAATGGACTGTGGATAGGTGGCGCTCAATGTGTGTGTGGATCGGCCGTAAGGCTTACCGAGATTGTCCGCGTAGTTGCGATAACGCTGTTTCGCGGATGGCGCAGAGGTTACCGCACCTGCCTACTAAGCAGGAGATCCCGGGTTCGAATCCCGGTCCGGTACACATTTTCGCTTGTCGCCGCTGATTCCGCTTAATGTGCCGCTGCAGCAGGTAGCGGTGATCTCCCTTTAATTTACATATAGTTTTTCAAATATATTGGGTATCTTCCGGATCCAGAAATAACTGTATTAACCCCAGGATGTATAGGCATCGCCCCTGAATAATACAAACACATACACCCAATGCACCGCGAAGGAAGTATCTGAATGGGGGAACAGAAGAGAAATCGGTAGATGTAATGCACACGCACAGACAAAAAATGATGACAGTTTCAGAAGAACTGGGCGATTAATTCAAGAAAAAGGGCTTCACAAATTGAGCAAGTCAGCGACCCAAATTCTGCCCAATTGGCGCATTAGATCGTCAAAAACCCGAGGTGGTTGGAGAGTCCTGCCTGTACTGCTACAATAGATCTCAATTTGGGAGAGATCGGGCGATCTTGCTGGCCAAGACAGGGTTTGGCAAGCACGAAGACAGGCAGTAGGAACTCGCGCCGTGTGCGGACGGGCATTATCTTGCTGAAATGTAGGCCCAGGATGGCTTCTGTGAAGGGAGAAAAAAACAGGGGCCTATAGTAACGTCGACATACCTCTGTGCTGTAAGAGCGCTGCAGATGACAACTAAAGCGATCTTGCTATGAAATGAAATTGCACCCCAGACCATCATCACCCCTCGTTGTCGAACCATACGACGGGCGACAGTTAGGTTGGTATACCACTAATGTCAGGGGAGCTCCATACACGTCTCCGGTCTGGAATCTCATTGACTGGAGTAGAATTATCTTCAGCGGTGAGTCCCACTTTTAAATGAGCCCCAATCAAAAGCAAGATGTGTCTGGAGACGTCCCTTTCACTGAAGGGATACCAACCTAACTGTCGCTCCCCTTACCGTCCAACAACCAGGACTGATGGTCTGGAGTGCAATTTCTTCCACAGCAGGACCCCTTTGGTTGTCAACCGTGACACCCTTACAGCACAGCGGTATACTGATGATATTCTGCGCCTTGCTTTGTTGCGCTTCGTGGCAAGCCATCCTGGTCTTACATTTCAGCAAATTAAAGCCCACCCTGTCAAGGCGAGAGTTTCTACTGCTGATCTTCGTGCTTGCCAAATCCAACGTTGGCCAGAAACGTCGCCGAATCTCTCCACAATTGAGAACGTTTGGAGGAGTATTGGCAGGACTCGCGATTTTTACCATTTAATGCCCCAATTGGACAGAATTTGGCACGGTAGCCCTCAGCAAGACATCCAGCAACTGTATCAATCACTTTCAGGCCGAATAACAGCTTTAATAAAGGCCAGAGATGGACCAATACGTTATTGACTTGCTCTGTTTGTGAAACTCTTTCTCTTGAATAAATGATCCATTTTTACCGAGACTGTAATCATTAGATTGTCTGCATCTACCGATTACCGTCCCATTCGGATAATTAGCTCGAGGCGCATCCGGTTTTTCATTAACATGTTCCTTATTTAGAATCTGCTATCAGCATAAATACCCAAATTGTCGCTGATCTCTCTGTGCTGTCTCCTGAGCCAGTACGCCTTTCCTGTGCATCTTATGATTTCGTCGGTAGACCATATCCCGAAACTCAGCATGAGGACATCTCCTTGTACATTACGGAAAGCTCCTGTAAGTCGTAACATGACCCCACTTTTTTCTCACATTAACGTCTTCGCCAGTTTTACCACGTAGCTTTCTATGAGCCCAAACAGTAGCTAGGTATGCCAAGATGCCAACTAAAAAGTATTTATGATACATGTGTAAATTATGTAAATGCAATATAAGTCTGTTTTGGCCTACATTGACTATTTTTTACATTATGAATGAAACTCTAGTGCTTGCATTTTAGCGTGAGTTAGCATGGATATGAAAGTGATAAGCATTTCTGTACATACGCACAAAGTAAGGCTGAGTGACACCTTCTAGATTCTGTAAATGAGAAAAGTTTACACAGCGGGTCTCTCATTCAGAATTTGCATATGAATGTTAGTTGTTTATGGTAAGTTCGTGTTACATCTCTTTTAAAAAAGATAATCTTCTATTAAAATGTGTATATATGTCGGAATTAGAAAGTGGTACGATTATGATCTGTCGAAAATGAAATTTATTGTTCCGCGATATTGCTGCTCGCGCCGATCGGCATCTCACTACTGTAATGCGAATAAATGAATCGATGGGTCCAGGAGGGCCATACTCGACGCCATATAGGATCTAAACCTCCCCAAGCGACTCACATCTGAGAGGGCAGATATACAGTTCACTTGGATTTGAAGGACAGCCACTTCACCCACGTTGATAGAGGAAATGGGCTTATTTGCCGTAAGACAAGTATCCACACGGACAGTGAGACGAGGTCTAGAACAGCAGGGACTGTTGCTATGGCGACTATTCTACACCTACATCTACGTCCACATGGCTACTCTGCAAATCACACTTCGTGCCACCTTCACAATAATTTTCTATTATTGCACTCTCGAACAGCGTGCGAAAAAAATGTGAGCACTAATTTCCCTTATTTTAATATAGTGATCGTTTATCCCTATGTAAGTCGGTGTCAACAAAATATTTTCGCATTCGGAGGAGAAAGTTGGTGACTAAAATTTCGTGAGAAGATCACGCCGCATCAAGAAACACATTTTTTTTAATGATGTCCACCTCAAATTCCGTATCATGCCCGTGACACTCTCCCCCCTATCCCTTGATAACACAAAACGTGCTGCCCTTCTTTGAACTTTCTCGGTGTGCTCTGTCAATACCATCTGGTAACGATCCTATACCTCGCAGAAGTACTCCGAAAGAGGACAGACAAGCGTAGTGTAGGCAGACTCCTTAGTAGATCTGTTGCATCTTCTAACTGTTCTGTCAATAATACGCAGTCTCTGGTTCGCCTTCCCCACAACATTTTCTATGTGTTGTAGTGGTTAGGGAGAGACATAACTTGAATTGTTCAGAGCTAACGTTCTAATGCAAATGCACGTTTAGCAGCACCAGAAATAGAAACGCACGGAGGTATGGATGCGTGAGGGTTAAGAAACGTGACAGAGCTGGAAAATTGATTGAAGGTTAATTCCTTTGAGTTCTGGTGCACGGCTTGATATTTACCACGTCTTCCTAACAACGTACAACAATGCCGGCGTGGCTGCGTCGGCTAATCTCTCTTCGTGTTCACTTCTTCTCCGAAAAGATCCATTTAAAAATGCAAGTCCTCGTCGCATCTGGATGTGGAGATTAGGACATAGCTCGGTAGGAGAATGAAAACTTGCAACTTTCGCGTTCATAACTTTTAATTAACACAATATTGGGAGAGTGCAAGTGTACGTCTCTATCGCACCAGCTCAAAAGACCGGCAGACACCAAGATCGGTGAAATAAACAACTGAGCTACATAAAAAAATTGATGGTATAGCCTTCAGTTTTCTGTGAGCTTACTCAGATATAATACCTCCCTAAGATATCTTTTCCGCACGGGGACGGCTCGAATAGGAAGCAGTACAAATATTTATTCATATGTGTAGGCTATTTAAAGAGCCTACGCAGTGTTCTTCCCAATTTAAGTTGTTAGTAATTGGAATCATTAGATATTAAGTTGAATTTACAATCTTTATATTTGACTGATTAATCGTGTAACTAAGTTTAACGGATTCCTTTTAGCACTCATGCGGATGACCTCCCACTTTTCGTCATTTACAGTCAATTTCGCCGGCCGCGGTGGCCGTGCGGTTCTAGGCGCTGCAGTCCGGAACCGCGGGACTGCTACGGTCGCAGGTTCGAATCCTGCCTCGGGCATGGATGTGTGTGATGTCCTTAGGTTAGTTAGGTTTAAGTAGTTCTACGTCCTAGGGGACTTATGACCTCAGTAGTTAAGTCCCATAGTGCTCAGAGCCATTTGAACCATTTTTGAACCAGTTGTCACGCCATACAGACATCTTTTCTAAACCGTTTTGCAATGTCTTTTTTTTTTTCTTCTGATGGCTTTACTTGACAATAAACGACAGCATCATCTACAAACAGCCTCAGCCGGCTGTTCAGATTGTCTCCTAAATCTTTACACAGATAATGAACAGCAGTGGGCATACAACATTGTCCAGGGGAACCATTGTTGCAGCTTTCCTTGCCAAAGCAGCAGAGAGAGGCGAGCCCACCGTGGTGCTGTCAACAATAACAATGAACACAAGAGTCGCACCACGTCGTCTTTTCAGATGAATCCTTGTCCTGCGAACAGCATCACGACGGACGATTCCGTGCGTGAAAACTTCCAAGAGAACGATTAATCATTTAGGTTTCCTACTATAACATACAGGGAGGTAAGAATCAGCCTTAAAATGGTTTTGCAGGGTAGCTTGTGCTGAACAATAAATGTTAAGAGGAAATTTCGATACGTTGTGCTTTTTCCGATTAATTAGCACTGAAATTAGCCAGTTAGATCGCTGCGTGCCCAAATTCAAGCCGCCTGCCAGAGGTGGCGTTGCCAAACGTATTCTTCGTTTGGTTAGCTGAAACAGAAAAAAAAACACGGGAAACGATCCTTGTTGCCATCCACCTTGCTGCCATCCAATGTCCAATTTTTGTATCGCTTTCTTGTTCCGTTTGAGGAAACCAAACGAAAAACATGTTTGTCGACACTGTCTCTGGTAGGTGCTTGAATTTGCGCACTCAATGACCTCATTAGCTTCAATGGAAAATAAGTCGGAAACGGTGCAAAACATCGAACTTTTTCGTAACAGTTACTACTCAGCACAAGCTACCCTATAACACTCTTACAAGCCTTTCAGACGTTTCCGACCACCCCGCATATGCACAATCAATAAAATTTTCGGTATTTGCGTCCTTCGTGGTCGTGCATATTTAACTGTGTTCAAATGTGTGTGAAATCTTATGGGACTTAACTGCTAAGGTCATCAGTCCCTAAGCTTACACACTGCTTAACCTAAATTATTCTAAGGACAAACAGACACATCCATGCACGAGGCAGGATTCGAACCACCGCCGTGGCCAGCCGTATAGTCCATGACTGCAGCGCTTCAGACCGCTCGGCTAATCCCGCGCGGCCGTATTTAACTGCTAGCAGTGCATAATGCACGTATTTGCTAACGCTGCAAGGTAAGCCCACCTAATGAACATGCAGGCACACACCTTGAGGAAACTCCGCTAACGCAGTGCAGACTGACGTAATGTTTACACGGGCGTCGTCGTTCCCGGCGTCAAGGTCTGGGAGAGTGCAATCTGCGTTTAGAACTTCACGTTTACAATAGATCAGCCGTAATGAAACTACGTTTTAGTCGGTTATGAAATCGACAGACAGTGTTATCCTACACAGACCAGCAAAACAGAAACTTCAGGGAAAACGACAGGGTGTATGGGGCCAAATACTCACTTATATGAAATGCGACGAACACTTTGTTTCCCATACTGCCCCACCGATTAAGGAAAACAGGTTACGTTTGACCACAGTGGAATGACCTAGGAGGCCAAATAACTGTACGTAAGAAACAGTGTTTGTTTGTACCGATGAGGAGCCTTTAATGAGCATTCAGACAACTGCATGTCGCAGTACGCCGTAAAGTTATGACACAGTGCAGAGCTGAGAGACATATGGTGAGCTTGTGTTACTTTTTTAAGTGACATCTTTAATGTATCAGCTTCAGAGTAGTAAATTAAACTACATAATTGTGTTTAGCGTCTCATTCACCGAGCGAGAGAATAGGACGTGAAGATTGTATACTTCCATCTTTCGGGTCTGAGAGAGGCGATCGCGGGAGACATACCAGACGAAGGCCAGCCCACAGGAGAAGTTGCCGCTGGAATCGTTTGAGTCGCTAGGAAAAAAATAAATATTTTATTTGAACTGTATCGTAAATCGCGATATTGTAAATCAGTTCTTTCTATGTCCACATAGCCTAGCTATTCACAACTTTGAACGTTTTACCTTTGTTCATGGCAGAGTGTTTGCTTATTTATTACTCTTCTGAGTAGCTGAGAGCGTTAACGAACCGCTTCCGGGATTCGGGGATGCTATCCTGGCCCGGATCAATTGAGCCTCACGGACTAACGACGAGGGCTGATCAATTGGCCAGCCTGGGTGTGATTTTTAGGTGGTTTCCCACATCCAACCAGATAAATACCGACCTCCGTTATCGCCACGCAAATATTTAGAAGAACTTTCTCACTCTTGAACATGAGATTAGAAGTACGCAAATGGGGTACACAATTTCCGTTCCGCCAGGAGTGGTGGCGTCAGCAAGGGCATCCGGCCACTAACGTTTCCAAAAAGCATATGACAATGTCGTCCCAACAGAAAATGGGAACAGGGGAACAAGAAGAGGAGAACTTTCTGTTTATTGTCTGTGATGAATCTCAAGATTGATTTTTTACGACGAGAGAAATACTGAGTTGGAAACTTTAAAATTTTGTAAGAAAAATTATCGTACAACTTTTAATGAACATATCCGAAGATATGATTTTACAAAAACCGAAATGAGTAACGCAATTATTTCGCTAAGATGAAAGCAACATTAGCCCAAGATAGGAAGTAAATAATCCAAATTATGTGTTAATGTTACTTCAGTTTTACGAAGATAGTATAAACCTCTACAGTCAATAATCAAATTTAAACAAGTCAAAATTCATTGACAACGCGTCGCCTGCAATACGATATAAGTCTTTGAAACTGCAAAGTCAGGTATAGCCATACGTTCCCATAGCTACAGTAAACTCAATACGACAAAAATAAATTCAACGACAGGAAGTTTTTTCCTTCCATTAGTTTAATTCTGTGAGAGCCGAAAAGAGCTTGTGATAATGGTGAGGATAACAGGTCAAAAAATAATTACAATGGATGTTTACATGATATATACGAGGGCGTGCTGAAAAGTAATGACTCCGAATTTCTATGTGAAAACTCTTTAATGTTCTTTTTTTAAATAAAACAAACGTTATCAACATTCTAGGTCTTTATTCTTCATGTCTACATATTTATTTCTCAACTTAGTCACCCTGGCGACGAAAAAATTTCTCGCTTGACTTTGTTGACGGAACCACAACCTCGCCTGTTATTGCACCGCTTCATCTCTGTCAAATTGAAGTGTTCCGTAAGTTTTGATAACAGATGACAATCGAATGGGGCCAGGTCGGAACTGTATGGAAGATGATCGACGACAGCGAGCACAAGGCGTCGGTTGCAGATGTCGCAGCGCTCATGTATGATCTTCCATTGTCAAACTGAGAGAGGGGGCGCTGCAGGGGTGAATGAAGTTCTAATTCAAAACTGTTGCTGCACGCTGTTCGTCACGCACCGACACAGTTATGTTTCGCACTGTTCGCACTGCCATGTTACCCGCTACAATTCGGAGCCCTCTAGCGGCAGAGGATAGCAACCTGTGCCAGCGAAGCGGCGAAGGCTACTAACATAAGTAACATGCATTAAACGTAATAAAACAGCATAAAAATTCGTAGACATTACTTTTCAGCATGTCCTCAGATACCTAAATAGTGCCTATTATGAACGACGAGGGTTTGCAATCGACTGCAAGCACATTCAGGCAACTGAAAGTCGTAAAACAGTACAATATGAAATGGACGTAGCGCTCAGTACTATGTGGTAAGTCCTTCGGTCTTGTTGTATCTATGGAAACTCCAGCGTCGCACAGTCGATCCTCGTTTTCCAGCATATTTAGTTTGTCGAATGGAACCTCCTTCTCCAGAGACAGAGTGCTCAATAGTCATAACAGTCATGTACGAGAGACCATCATAAAGATTTAAATATCGCCTCCAAAACGGTCAAGCTGCCGTCATAAGATTCATTCTCTTCATATTCACCATTCAGTGCTACACATTTTTTTTCCAGTGAATGATGACTTGGTGGAGACCATGGTTGTACGAGGGGCGTTTAATAAGTAATACAACACATTCTTTTCTCGGCCAGTTTCGGTTGAACAAATGAATTTGTTATGGGACATAGTGGAATTTTCCTTCTTGAACCACTATTGTTCATGAAGTTCTGACAGGTGGCGGCGCTATACGCAACCTCCAAAATGGCGTCTGTAACAGAGGTGCGTTCCAAGCAGAGAGCTGCCTCTGAGTTTCTTTTGGCTGAAAACCAGAGCATTGCAGATGTTCATAGGCGCTTGTAGAATGTCCACGGAGATCTGGCAGTGAACAAAAGCATTGTGAGTCGTCATCATAGCAACAAAGTCGAGGAAGCCTGTCCGATATCGCGCGTGCCGGCCAACGCAAACAGCTGCGATTCTTGCGATGCTGGAACGTGCGGACACTCTCATTCGAGGTGATCTACGGATCACAATACAGCACCTCTCTGCTCAGCTAGATGTATCTGCCAATAGTGCTGACACAAAAGGTGTGTGCACGCTGGGTTCCTCGCCGCCTAACAGAACACCATAAAAGGCAACGGAAGACCATCTGTGCGGTATTGTTCGCGCGTTACGAGGATGATCGTTACAATTTTTTGTCGTACATAGTGACTCGCAGTGAAACATGGGTTCATCACTTCGAAAAGAAACAAAACGGCAAGCCATGGAGTGGCCTCACACCACCTCTTCTCTGAAGAAAAAGTTGAAAACCACACCCTGATTTATGGCGACGGTCTTCTAGGACTCTGAAGGGGTTGACTTCTTAAGTAATAGAAGCCAGTACGTTGTCCTCGATGGTGAGTGTTCATCGGAGGTGAGGGTATCATCTGGAGTACCCCAGGGAAGTGTGGTAGGTCCGCTGTTGTTTTCTATCTACATAAATGATCTTTTGGATAGGGTGGATAGCAATGTGCGGCTGTTTGCTGATGATGCTGTGGTGTACGGGAAGGTGTCGTCGTTGAGTGACAGTAGGAGGATACAAGATGACTTGGACAGGATTTGATTGGTGTAAAGAATGGCAGCTAACTCTAAATATAGATAAGTGTAAATTACTGCAGATGAATAGGAAAAAGAATCCCGTAATGTTTGAACACTCCATTAGTAGTGTAGCGCTTGACACAGTCACGAAGATTAAATATTTGGGCGTAATATTGCAGAGCGATATGAAGTGGGACAAGCATGTAATGGCAGTTGTGGGGAAGGCGAATAGTCGTCTTCGGTTCATTGGTTGAATTTTGGGAAGATGTGGTTCACCTGTAAAGGAGACCGCTTATAAAATACTAATACGACCTATTCTTGAGTACTGCTTGAGCGTTCGGGATCCCTATCAGGTCGGATTGAGGGAGGACATAGAAGCAATTCAGAGGCGGGCTGCTAGATTTGTTACTGGTAGGTTTGATCATCACGTGAGTGTTACGGAAATGCTTCAGGAACTCGGGTGGGAGTCTCTGATGGAAAGGAGACGTTCTTTTCGTGAATCGCTACTGAGGAAATTTAGAGAACCAGCATCTGAGGCTGACTGTAGTACAATTTTACGGCAGCGAACTTATACTTCGCGGAAAGACCACAAAGATAAGATAAGAGAGATTAGGGCGCGTACAGAGGCATATAGGCAGTCATTTTTCCCTCGTTCTGTTTGGGAGTGGAACAGGGAGAGAAGATGCTAGTTGTGGTACGAGGTACCCTCCGCCACGCACCGTATGGGGGATTGCGGAGTATGTATTAGATGTAGATGTAGATGGGTTATACTGTTTGATGTCTTCCCTCATGTTGCAACGACCAACTCTGAAGTGTACTGCGCTAGCCTCAGGAAATTGAAGAAACAACTTCAGCGTGTTCGTCGTCACAAAAATGCAAACGAACTTCTCCTTCGCCCTGAGAGTGCAAGACCCCGCACAAATCTGCGTATCCGAGAGGACCTCATAAAACTTCACTGAACTGTTCTTCCTCATCCGCCCTACAGCCCGGATCTCGCACATTCTGACATTTGTTTGGCCCAATGAAGGACGCACTCCGCGAGAAGTGTACGTGGATGATGGAAAGATTATTTATGAACCAAGACGTTGGGTCCAACGTCGGGGCATACAGGCTCTTCCAGTTAACGTGGCTTAAGGGCGTCTCATTGAACGGAGATTATGTTGAAAAGTAGGGTTTTGTAATCAGAAGTGTGGGGAATAATACGGTGTATTGGAATCCTGAACAAAACCAACCTGCTTTCAGAAAAAAACTCTGCTGCATTACTTATTGAAAGCCCTCGTAGACGTCCGTATTTTTCCCGTTTGGGAAACGTTTCTCCTCGAAAATCACCCCGTCCGCATTCTGAAAACGACTACCGGGTAATAGTTTCTTCGTCCGAAGAAAGACCAAGAAGTCACTGCGTGTGTCGTAGTAAAATAAGGGAGCGAGGGGAGGGGGGGGGGGGAGTGAGAGGGAGTCGAAGAATTTGACTGCCCAAAGAAGCAGCAGGTGTGACTGTAACCAGTGTAGATTGAAATGAGACATTGTCGTGGACCAAAGGAAAATAAGAAAAAAGAACACCCACTTGAACAGCTTTCCGCAAGGCTTCGTCTCGACAGTCTACAGTATTCATGTCCGAAGATTTCGACAGTATGCTTCCCTGACCGTTTGCGCAAGACGAGCGTAATCTGTTAGCATCACACCATGCTAGTCCCAAAAACACTCAGTATCACTTTGCCCGACTATAGAAGGGAAACCAGCTGGTGTGGTCGAGCGGTTGTAGGTGTTTCAGTCCGGAACCGCGCTTCTGCTACGGTCGCAGGGCATGGATGTGTGTGATGTCCTTAGGTTAGGTTTAAGTAGCTCTAAGTCTACGGGACTGATGACTTCAGATGTTAAGTCCCATAGTGCTTAGAACCATTTGAACCATAGTTGGGACTTCATCTTCTTCAGAATACTCCATTTAATCAAACGGCTGCGCCACGTTGTTTTGGCTTTTCTAGCGACGTGTCACGGTACTGTGGCGCGAAAATCTCCATACATACCAGGTCTGCATGCGTGTACCTACAGAGAAACAAAAAATAATTTCGTAAATTTTTTCGATGAAGTAAATAAACTTTATTATTGCCCCTTGAAAGGGCTCATGCTCAAGCTACAGATGTGAAGAGTCACAGTCACGGATTTGCAGTGAACCATGATCACATAAAACGAATCGGGAGTAAGGCAGATTCCAGACTGACATTCATTGGAAGAATGCGCAGGAATTGTAATCCGTCAGCAAAGGGATCAGCTTGCAAGGAGCTAGTTCGACCAGTACTAGAATACTGGTCGCCAGTATGGGATCTCTGCAAGATAAGACTGACAGAGGAAACAGAGAAAATCCAAAGAAGAGCAGCACGTTTCGTTACAAGTTCATTTAGTAAGCGCGAAAGCGTCACGTAGATGCTCAGTCAACTCCAGTGGCAGACACTGCAACAGAGCCGTTCTGCGTCACGGTGTGGTTTGCTGTTGAGCTACCGAGAGCGTACACTCCCTAGATGAGGCAGCCAATATATTGCTTCCTCCTACGCGTATCTCGTGATAAGACCTTGAAGAGAAAATCAGAGAGATTTGAACCCGCACGTAGACTTACCAGTGTTCGTTCTTCCCGAGAAACATACGCGACTGGAACAGGAAAATGGGGGGTAACACTGTTCCATTGAGTTCCCTCTGCCACATGCCGTTAGGAGTATAAATGTAGATGTAGATATAGTGGGGGGGACGTAATCAATAGTTCCTCCCCGCTCAAATGCATCGGTCTCTACTACGTTCCTGAGAGATGTAGGGAAGGGTGTTGTACCATGGAACACTTACTGGACTTTCACCTTTAACAAATCCTGTAATAGATGTTTATTATATTTTCTTATTCCGCCTTTAAACGGTGGCGTTCATCTTTATACCCTGGAGTCCTTTTATGAAACTACAAAAATTACACCTAAAAATTAAGGTTTTCTCATATGTGAAAGCATTTTCGAAACCACAGCATGGTCATCTACCTAGGAACCAACATTCTACTGAAATTTAAAATCGTTGCAATCGGGAAAATTTTGTCAGTGTTGTATTTAATCGTCTGTATGTTGCATTGTTACTCTGTTACGTACCAATACTCAGTAAGTGAAATTAATTTCAGCAGAAGTATTATCAAGAACCAGTTACAAGTTAAATACATTTTGAAACAGAAACTACTGCAAACTAACATAAATTTTCATTTGCAAGACAGGTAAAATTGGCAACACTTTAACGAAACTCAGTTAATTTGCAAATATACAAGTTCCATGGTAAAAAAACCTCCTTCTGATTCAAGGTACAAGAAGATGTACGACCGACGACGAATGGCTTGACCGTTCTCAGTTATATAACTAGTTTTAAAAATATATAGAATTTTACTTGCCTTAAAATTCTGTAATTCAAGAATTAACAGTATACTCCAAATGGCTTTAATGTATTATACAGCAGTTAAACATGTAGAAATCTAAATATTTACAAATTATGCAAAAAGACGACCTTATGTTTAGCGACAACAAGAACTGTAGATAATGGCTGAAACTGCTTCTGGCCGTCTCTAGTGCGTATTCCGTCATTTGGTTCCAAAATGGACCAGAAAACCTCACGTGTTCCTGGGTACTATCCTTCAGGTACAACTTTCTCCCTTGCTTCTCCCATTGTAGAAAGATATCCTGCTAAGTCTTGGTACACGCATCTTATTTAATTGTAACGTAATGGATCCAAAGCTCATTTTGAACGTGTTATTTATGGATACCTACTTCAGACGTTCCCCGAAAGGTGGATACGAAATCTTTGGACTGAATATTAGACAACAGCAACAACACATTATAACAGAACGTTGAGCACACACACACACACACACACACACACACACACACACACACACAGAATGTCTCCTGTCAACCGATTCCTTCTTTGTTCTGTAGCACTGCCATTCTTTGGGTTATATGTCTCAGGATTGAATACCGGTACTTATCGCCTCAGGCGAGCTTGCACAAGCATCGACCAATATCTTAGAAGGAACGCCTGTTCAGACTGATCGTAGGTTCAACAAGATCCAGACGTTTCTGCGACCTCAGCAAGGATTCCCGTTGCATTTAAGCTACTGCAAACTGAATCTTTTGGCGTTCGTTCCAAGTTTTAGACAAAATTCGTCTGACAGTCCGAATGAATACGACCGGGTGAGGACATTTCTTTTCAGGCGTAAAGAACTCAAACTCCCGATGCTTAAGAAAGCTTTCTTCCAAAAGCGTAGCTGTTAATGTTGGTGACGCCCCCACGGATTCGTATGAGCATTTTGCACGTGGGCTAATAGGCCCTGTATGGTTGGAGAAAGTTTACTTACACGGACTAACTACTGTGCAGCTTTTCCTCAGTCGCGCCAGCATAGGTCATCACCTCACGCAACAAACTTTTATCTATTTCTGCTTCTCACTTCAGTTCAGTGACCTATATAGTGCCGTTTTCACACCCGTCCTGGCAAGTCACGGTTCAGTGTTTGCCGTAACTAACGAAGGTCATTGTGAATGGCTTCGCCTGAGATTCCTGGTTCAGACATAACTTCCGCGCAAACAGACTACATCGCAGTATGAATGTACTTTTCTGCTTTCTCTAGAATATCCGCATTCTTTTTGAAAACCTAGTCGTTAAAGGCTTTTGTAAACAGCGTCCTTTGAGCAGTGAGGTTATTGTTATCTTCTACTCCCTACTTTCAATCGTGATCTGAGCATCTTTTAGCGCCTGGTCATCCTCAGACTGGTTCTGCACTGAATCCAGTGCTTCGCGGCTAGCCTCTGCGGGGCTTGATAATTCTGTTTTGATTACTTCTGGATTTGTGGTTATTTGATAATTAATGGACTTGCCGACGCAGTCGAGCTTTTTATTCTTTCTAATGGATTATTATTTCGCGACCCCAGAAAAAATTTCCGTCGTCTTAGTGGTTTGCTTCTTCGCAATACGATCAAATCTTTTCAATGATTCTGAATCGCAAGCAGTCATCATTGTGGCTAATCTTTCATATAAATCACTGGATGAGGTGACTGGCTAATAGTTTTGCGTAAACTTCCGCACTGAACTGCAGTTAAACATCGGTCTCCTCAAATAAATAATGGCATTTGCAGTCGCGGATTCCGATATATCAGGACCAGAGTCTGCATTCTTCATTGAAATGAAATGAAATGAGCGTTTGGCGGCATTGATCGGGAGGCCCCTCGCGGGGCAGGTCCGGCCGCCTTGGTGCAGGTCTTATTACATTAGACGCCACATTGGGCGACCTGAGCGCCGGATGGGGATGAAATGATGATGAAGACAGTATAACACCGAGTCCCTGAGCGGAGAAAATCCTCGATCCAGCCGAGAATCAAACCCCGGCCCGTAGGAAGCCAATCCGTCAAGCTGACCACTCAGCTATAGGGGCAGACTGCATTCTTCATTGTCTGATCGGCAATGTAGCTGCTAATCAGCATTTGCCTGGTTTTCAGTTTCGGGCTCCGTGCCCATATTTTGCGCTTTTCTAGGTTTTGTCATCATTGAACGCATAAAAATATTATAACATTCATAGAAATAGTTGTCTACAAATTCAGACAGAAACAGAGTCTATAATTACGTGATACAGTTATTATTAAGCAAGGCAGAGAAGCCAGAAGGATGCCAACGTAACAGAACATACGACTGGCCAACTAACACCTCTTGCAGACGCGCAGCTTGAAAGACGCAATTTCTGAAAACTTTAATTAATAACATACATAATTATTGCATAATTTAAATCGCCCTTAAAATTCGTAACGGGTCATTCTTTAAGTGTCTGAAAGTGTCGAACTTGTGAAACAAGCGAAGGGCGATGGTATCCCTCATCTTTTGAACAGTGTGTTGCATAGCGTCGTGATAGCAAAAAAATTGTTCTTATTCAGTAACCAGTACAGCTTTTAATTAAATTACTTCCAGACAAATATCTTCATTTTTTTCTTTTTTTACAGTCATTTATTTTCTGATTTGCCCTCGTACATTTGACATGAAACGTAAATAAGATAATTTATAATATACATACAAAACGCATTTTCGTCGTCCCATGCTGGGCCTCCGCGTTTTCTGAAGCAGTGAAAGTTTTCAGAGAGGCGATTTAACTGAATTAAATTAAATGACATTTATGTAACAGATGCAGAGAACAGCCGTCACAAGAGGACAACACTTCACTTGATGGTGGATAGTGAATGTGTTACCGCACGGGGTTCCTGCTTCGAAAAGAAAGTACATATTTCCTGCCGTTGAATTCTGAAAAATAGTGAATGAACACATATTGAAGCACAACACTAGTTTAATCTTATGTAAGGTCAACGAAAAATACGTACACGGCACACATTTGCAGAACAAAATTCTACCGCGCCCAGGCTACCCAAAGATAGACTGTGACAGATGTCAGTTAGCGCTCAAAGACTGTCCATAATGAAAACATTTGAAAGATGAAACTACTTTTGCTGTAATTTGAAGAATTTTTCTACGTACGAAGGTTGGAACTTAAATAGTTGCAACTACTTATTCACAACCAAAAATGGTTCAAATGGCTCTGAGCACTATGGGACTCAACTGCTGTGGTCATCAGTCCCCTAGAACTTAGAACTACTTAAACCTAACTAACCTAAGGACGTCACACACATCCATGCCCGAGGCAGGATTCGAACCTGCAACCGTAGCAGTCGCACGGTTCCGGACTGCGCGCCTAGAACCGCGAGACCACCGCGGCCGGCCTATTCACAACCGATACAAAAGAGTTACATGATTGCACCTGTTACTGTCCTTCAAAGTAGTCACCAGCAATGTGTAGAACCCGTTGCCAGCGATGTGGAAGGCGTAGTGTACCGTTAGCAGAGCCCTGTTCAGATGCGAATGGAGCAGTCTAAAGTTATGGTGATTCTAGCGTATGACTGTGATGGTGTTATCCTATTGTATTACGGTCCTCCATGGCAAACCGTCAGTGCACAGTATTACTGTTCGTTTTTCGAGCATCACCTGCGACCAGCTTTGCGAAGGGAGCGGTGACACTCTCTCCGCTACCCACGCATCATTTTGCACGACAATGCGTGGGCACATACAGCGCAAGCTGTGGCCGCTCTGTTCAGTAGATGGGACTGGGAAGTACTGTACCATCCATCATACTCCCCGGACTTAGTCTTTGTGACTTGATTTGATTCCGAAGATGAAGGAACCACTTCGTGGCATTCGCTTCAGAACTGTTCCAGAGATTTGACAGGCAGTAGACGGCTCCATTCGCATCATCTACAGAACGGGCTCTGCTAATGGCATACTACGCCTTCCACATCACTGGCAATCGGTTCTACACAATGCTGGTGACTACTCTGAAGGACAGTAACAGGTGTAACTCTTGGGTATCAGTTGTAAATAAATAGTTGCCACTATTTAAGTTCCAGTCCTCATATTAAACTACTGAAGCAATTTTTATAATTTCCTTAAACATAATTTATTCATGATTCAGTGCATTATCACAAAGTTTTATTATGCTGTATGATTGCTGTTTTGAAATACGGGAAGGTGAATACCCATTAATACTGATAAACTGACAGTGCGTAGTCTATGAAAAGCAAACTTTACTGTCAAAATTTAGTTATAGTCAGCAGTTATATTTTTTGTGAAACCAAAAGATCCAGAGTTGTAGTGAGTTGAAAATGTTGTTGTTAAATAAAAATATAAGGTCTACTTTCGCAATCTATGCCACCTATTAATCTATAATTATTGTTAAAAGGAAAGGCATACTTTAGGAGGATAAGTGCC
Organism: Schistocerca americana; assembly: GCF_021461395.2. NCBI lineage: Eukaryota > Metazoa > Arthropoda > Insecta > Orthoptera > Acrididae > Schistocerca > Schistocerca americana. Next base: position 154,143,929 of record NC_060126.1, on the reverse strand, counting down.
AGGTCAAGTGAATATGAATATAATGTGATGCTTGAAAAATCAGTTGTAATCTAGTGTATTTCTTGTATACAAGTACACGGTGTGTTGTCATAAGTGAAGTATGAGAATTGTATACAGAATATAATTTGAATATAGGTAATATGATGATCTTTATGAAACTATGGACATATCTGATGTTTTTATCATATAATTTGAGGCTTATGTGATATTATGATGAGAGCTACAGGAATTTTTATTGTAATGTTTGTGATACACACTGCAATTATTATAGAGATTATGTCGATGCTAGGTTCAGGATGTGTTAGGGACTTCCTGCTGCTCTGTTGTATAATTTATGTTAATCTTGTTTATGACCATACACTGAGAGAAATGTCTGTGGTGGGTTAGTGTTGTTTACATAAGAGCTGAAGCTATGTTCATGAGTTGCTGATAGTGTGACATATTTGTAGACTATGGATTGTGGATGAATGGACTACAGTGATGACATGGTGATGTAATGATTGAAACAAGTAGAATGATGCAGATGAAAGGACAATTGTAATGATCCAGCTAATTATAAGTAATTGGTACCAAAGTATAAATCAATTGAGATCTAACGATAAACAAGGAAGTGATTCTGAAAGAAAAATGATAATAATAATTCATACTATACCCCTGGTAAATATATTTGGTACAACATTGTGTGGTTAATGCTAAAAAACTGAATCTAGTGTAAGAATATTTCACTATCTGTACAGTATGTCCTTCAGACATTGGCTACAGGATGAAGCTAATCACACTGAATTTCAGATTTGTGTGAGTATTTATTTTACTGAAAGTCATTTCTATCCATGAGAAGTTTGAGGAAATATACTTATTGTCTTAATAAAACTCCAAGTACCATTTGTCATTGTACTTATCTAATTATATTAAACTAAAGTGTACACACATATTGAAAGTATATATATGGAAAGTTATTGAGATGCTGAGTCACAGATATACACAAAAAAAAGACTGTCACAATATAAGCTTTCGATCAACAAAGCCTTTGTCAAAAACAGATGACACACACACATGCAAATGTAACACACACACACATGACATGACTAAAGATTATATACAAGGAGAGTCACCTAACACTACCACTGGAAATACCTCCCAAAACCCCAACAAAACACCAAATAACCAATTCCACAGACCGAAACTCAGGAGAGGGGCTGGTGGAATTGGTTAATAAAAACCATTGAGAAATGCATGGAAGTATGATTTTCAACACATACTTATGTTTTTTAATTGGAAACCTGTTATTTTTTGTGCAACTGAAAATAGAAACAAATACTTAATCAATGTTGTTTCTTTCATTGTAAAATGTTAAGTACATCCGGAGTAATCTGTAATGTAAAGTTGATGCTTGAAAGCTCAGACGTTCAGTCAGGTGAGGTCACAAACAAGTACAGTACGGGTATGTTTACGAAGACTAATATGTTTAAGAGTTTTGCTGTCTCAGTGCCTGCATGTAGCACTTGCTGAATTAGTCCGAGTACTCACAATAACTATAGTACACTATGCAACAGCACATCTGTGATAGTGTATGGTACACAAGTAAGAACAGAAGTATGCACAGTAGGAACGTGAGAAGGTCGCTAGTACAACAGTGTGTGCAGTGTCGTAAGAAATGTGAAAATGGTTTATTCTGACACTGAAAAGGCAGGGATGATACTCATCTGTGGTGAGTGTAGACAAAATGCACCTGCAGCCTGCAGGTTGTATGCAGGAAGGTGCCCAGACAGAGATCATTCAACGCACCCCACGTTTTAAAACCTCTACAAACAATTGTATGCAACAGATATGGTCGTAACACGCAAATTGGTCTGTAACAAACCCATCACAGGAGAAGCAGATGCAGTTGATGTGTTAGCTTCTGTTGCCATGAACCCACACATGGGTTCATGTGACATCACTAGAGGCAGTGCAATGGGTCAAAGCAGTGTAATGCGCATACTTCATCGTCACAAATTTCACCCGTATCATGTGTTGCTGCATCAGCAATTACATGGAGAAGACTTTAATAATCGAGTGAATATCTGTCAGTGGGCATTAACAGAGAATATGTTGCAGTTCTACCTGTTTACTGATGAAGCAGGTTTCACAAACCATGATGCAATGAATTGGCGAAACATGCATTATTGTTCCCTGGACAATCCCCGCTGGCTTTGACAGAGCCAGAGCGACAGCGACTGTGGAATGTAAATGTATGGTGCAGGGTAATTGGCAACCATCTCATTGGTCCTCACTTCATTGAAGGCTGCAAAATACATTGAGTTTCCACCAAATTATCTGCCAACACTGCTAGAAAATGTCCCAGTGGAAACACATAGACATATGTGGTATCCACATGGTGGTACTCCTGCACATTCTGCAGTGAACACTAGGCTGATCCTTGACAGAATATCTGACGGGCGTTTCATAGGGCGTGGTGGACACATAAATTGGCCAGCCTGTTCTCCTGATCTTACACCTTTAGACTTCTTTCTGTGGGATACGTTAAAGGAGAGCATATACTGTGATGTGCCTACAACCCCAGAGAATATGAAGCATCATATTGAGACAGCCTGTGACAACATTACACCAGATGTATTGCATCGTGTAAGACATTCATTATGTAGTAGATTGCAAATATGTGCAGCAAATGATGGCCACCACATTGACCATTTATTGGTCTGAAATGTCAGGACACACTCTTTTACATTCTGTAATTGAAAACAAAAAACAAATTAGTAAGTTTAACTGTTGCTGTTGTTGTTGTGATCTTCAGTCCTGAGACTGGTTTGATGCAGCTCTCCATGCTACTCTATCCTGTGCAAGCTTTTTCATCTCCCAGTACTTACTGCAACCTACATTCTTCTACATTCTCATTTTAATGTACATCTTTGTCTAACAAATCAGAGCAGTGCAGTATTCTCCAGAGAATAAGACTAATAAAAATGTTAGCATGTGGATGTAATGTGCTGGTCATGTCTCTTCTGTACCTTCATTGCATCACTGTTCTTTTTGTATCCCTAATTAATTTGGTTCTCTCCGATACACACAACTGAACTGCTGAGAAGTTACTCAAGCATCAATTTTATGTTGCAAATTACTCTGGATGTAATTAACATTTTACAACGTAATAAACAGCATTGATTAAGTATTTGTTTCTATTTTCAGTTGTGCTAAAAATAATAACAGGATTCCATTTAAAAAAACATAAACATGTGTTGAAAATCATACTTTCGTGCATTTCGCAGCGGTTTATATTAACCATTATTACCAGCCCCTCTCCTCTATTTCTGTCTGTAGAATTGGTTATTCAGTGTTTGTTGTGGTTTGGGAGGTGTTTCCAGTGGTAATGTTAGGTGAGCCACACTGTGTGTGTGTGTGTGTGTGTGTGTGTGTGTGTGTGTATGCAGAAAAACTATACACTAGTGTACATCAGACTGGGAGGAGAGGGGCTGGAATTTGTAAATATTGCATTAAAATTATGATTTTTGATTATGTTAGTTAAAAATGAAACAGTTTGCATCCTCTGAAATTATTCTTTTTATAAACAAGGACTTTCCATCATTTATTTGTACTTAGTATTTGTATTGCTGGAGTTCAACCTTCTTTAAAGTCACTATGATATGAACAATTCTTCCATTCTTGTGCTATACATTTCTACTAAACTAATATTAGGCTGGACATAATTTCAGAAACCTCTACGTCAATCTGCTGAACAGATAAAAGGTTTTCAAATCTTATCCAGTGCAGTCCCCAGCAAACTGTCTTTCCGTCTCATCCTTTGCAATAAGTCTCACCTTACATGGGATGCTGGGCTACTTTTCCAGGCTCTCCCTATTTCCTAAACCTTGCTAATACTTTTTCTACAACCCTCTTGTTTCCTCTTTGGCTGTTCTGCTAGAAACATGAAAACTAAGTTTGTTAAAAAAATTTTGGAAGGTGAGGCATTGTCATTGGCCAATCACATTTTTCATTGGGTATTTTTTATTCCTAATTTCAAAAAGAGTTCTCAGATATCTAATGATCAGAAATGGAACAGACCAGAATAAAAATGAATTTTTCAAGTGACCAAATAACAGGTAAAGATATGGATGCATGAGACAATTTTATAAAGATCAGATAAAGAAGGTAGCACTCTTAAGCAAACTGTTCAATGAATCAACACAGATAGATGCTTTGAAAACGAGTTTACCAATAAAAATTCAATGGAACTTGTTGTATGGGCCACATGGCACTGTAGATCAACTTTTACAATAAGTGAAAAAACTAGATAGAATTATGGAGAAAATGTAAGACAACACTACAACAATCACAGTCATTTACAAAAGGGAGATAATCAAAATTGGGGAAATGTTAATAACCACAGAAAGAACATAAGGGATAGAATGGCAAAAACTTTTTCTCAGATAATCATAATAGTAACAATAATGGTAATGATTTTCATCCAAGGGAAGACTATGGAAATGATTGTAACAAAAGTGTGAATAGAAGTTGGCATTGACACGCTGAAATAAAGAGACAACATAATACAACTATTCAGGAACTAAAAAAACTAGCTTGCACTCCACTGTCAGTCTGCAAGATAGGGGCAAGTGAGCGATATAATAAACAGACCGACGGTAGTAAAAATAGAGGACATAAAGATTCATGTGAAGTAATTAGTAATTATTTGAAAAAGGTGTACTATTCTATCAACATAATGTCTGTTGAAAAAGAAGTATGTCAACCAGTTAAACTGAAGAATGCAGATAAGGTAAATAAACATACATATGTCAGTGAAAACATGAAAATTTTATGACTGGCTGGAAACTTGTCACTTATCAGAAAATGGGTAAGTAATTAATTTGTATGATGATTTAGGAACTGAAACACTGTTGAAGGAACCAGGTAAGCATGTTGTGAGCACTGAGTTAATTGAAAATGATACTAATGTAATTGGGTGTACAAGCAATCTTTAAAAAGTAAAAGGAGATTTTGATGATGTTTGTGATAGTGTGATAGAATGACACTTGTGGTGACTTAGTAATAGATGATGAACAAGAGAAGTATTTTCTCTATTTTATGGAGAAATTAGATGCAATGGTAATCGATGATGATATTAGCAGTTGTCGGAATGTTATGAAGATACCCAAGGGCATTATTAAAGAAGTGAGTAATACTAACAACAGTATAGCAGCTAATGAGTTTCTTGATTTGATTTCTTATGAAATACTATGTGTAGTTGATAAAAACGTTTCAGCTACCAAACATGACAGTGTATATATGTTACCTGATGAAGTGGGAAAATGAGAATTTTTTGTTTCTGGTAGATGCTAGATAATGATGTTATAAGAAAGGATGAGAACTACATAAAAATGATTATTAATGTGTTTGTAACTTTGTATCCAGATCCGTGATGTAATATTAAGTACAGTAATGTTGAACAACTGAAAGATAAGTACCATAGTGAAAAGCAGTATCAAACAAATGTATCTAGTTGGAGTAATAAGATTGTTAATAATAATAGTAATAATGATGATTTTTGTGTTAATGTGGTGAAAGTGTGACTTGCAAATTGAGATAGTAAAAGTAACAGTAAATTTGGAGGACATAGTTCCAAAAAAATTGAAGATCAGTTATTTCATGAAGAAGCTAGTTCTGATAAAAGTGATGAAATTTGTACTCCGTTCATCAAAGTACAGACTGGTTTTTGGTAAGGCAAGTGTCTTACATACAAATGTAGTTAGGTTTTGGTGATATCAGAAGCATTAAGTAAAAAATTGAAACACAAAAGGATTTACTAAGTTGCCTGTAGTTGGTATAAAAATAAAAGGTGCAACAGGAAGACATAGTGACGTATTAAAATTCCAACTTTATTAACTTTTACTGTTAAAGGAGTAACTTGCATGACACGGATGCTTAATTATATTTGATTTCAGTGACAACTTTAATCTGGGGATGAACTGGACAGGAGATGTGAGTGCAGCATCTGATTGGGGAGAACAAGAACTTTAAATAACAGCACCAAGTGGGGAATGAATTTGTACAAATTTTATAAAGTAAAATTTAACTCACAGTTACAAAATTAACAGCACAGAGTTTTCAAAAGATGGAAAATTTTATGACAGAGAGACACTAGGATTAGACACAGATGAAATAGAATTTAAAAGACTTGTAGACACAAATATTTCTGAAGTGGGTGAACTTACTGACAAATCAAGACATTAGTAGGAATCTTTATTCTAGGAATATAATGATGTTTTCTAGAAACATTACAGTGAGAGTTAAAGGATACCACTGCAATTTACAGTAACCATATTGGTTATTCATAGCCAAATGAGCTGCTGTTGGAAAGGAGTTACAGAAAATGTAAATGGGTGACCTTATGGACGGAAGTGTTAATCCATATTACAATATATCTGAAATTGTTTCAAAAAGGGGTGGAGGAGTTGAGGTTACTTTTGGATTCTAGATACCTGATGTAAATTTTTGTATCAAGAAACAGATCACCCAGTTTTACATAAATGCAAACATATTCAAATTATGTTATGCTTAGATTTTGACACCAGGATCTCATTATGTTCCTTTAAAACAGAATCCAGAAAGTATACTGCTTTTCTTTACAGTGGACAATGTTATCAATGAAACTTCCTGGCAAATTAAAACTGTGTGCCGGACCGAGACTCGAACTTGGGACCTTTGCCTTTCGTGGGCAAGTGCTCTACCACCTGAGCTACCCAAGCACGGCTCTCACCCCATCCTCACAGCTTCACTTCTGCCAGTACCTCGTCTCCTACCTTCCAAACTTAACAGAAGCTCTCCTGCGAACCTAGCAGAACTATCACTCCTGAAAGAAAGGATATTGCGGAGACATTGCTTAGCCACAGCCTGGGGGATGTTTCCAGAATGAGATTTTCACTCTGCAGCAGATTGTGTGCTGATATGAAACAGTTTTACTCTGCCATGAAGTTTCATATCAACGCACACTCTGCTGCAGAGTGAAAATCTCATTCTGGAAACACACCCTAGGCTGTGGCTAAGCCATGTCTCTGCAATATCCTTTCTTTCAGGAGTGATAGTTCTGCAAGGTTCGCAGGAGAGCTTCTGTTAAGTTCGGAAGGTAGGAGACTAGGTACCGGCAGAAGTAAAGCTGTGAGGACGGGGCGAGAGCTGTGCTTGGGTAGCTCAGGTGGTAGAGCACTTGCCCGCGAAAGGCAAAGGTCCCGAGTTTGAGTCTCGGTCCGGCACACAGTTTTAATCTGACAGGACGTTTCATATCAGCGCACACTCCACTGCAGAGTGAAAATCTCATTCTGGAATGTTATCAATATTGTGTAGTACCTTTTGGTTTAAATTCATTGTAACAGAACTTATCAGAGCATAAAATCATGTACTTGAACATGAACTTGTATCTAAATTAACAGATTATGTAGATGACATTTTAGTGACTGGGCAATATTATGATGAAAATGTTGAGCTTTTCAGACAAGAAAAGAGGAATGCACTAAAACTATAAAAATATAAATATGTGAAATCTGTATTAGGATATGTGATTACTAAAAATGAATTTTGGCAGAGCCAGAGAAAATTAAAAGTATTTCTTTGTTTCCAATTCCACATAACAGAGAGTAATTGAAATCTTTTATGGTTTGTGTGTTTTTTAGAGAAACTTTATGTGATCAAATTTTAAATTCACCCTGTCGAAGCAATTTGTTTAACAAGAACATGGTTTGAGTACAGAGTAAAGAATCTCAAGTGGGAGTAGTGATTTTGGTTTAGGTGCAGAATTATTTCAAAAGAAGGGAGCTGATGGAGGTATTATACACTACACAATTCCTATCCCAATAAGACTGCTTTTGAAAAAGGGAAAGTATTACACAGTCACCAGAAAGAGTTTTTAGCTGCACATTGGTCATTTACAAAGTTTAGAACTTATTTGCTGTGACGTAAGATAAAAGTATATTCAAATCACAAAGCCTTAAGGTAAGGTAGCCAATTAACATGACAAGTCTAAAATGTTAGCTGCTGAACTACAGCAGTTTTTCAACACATGCATTCATCATTCGAAGGACCTTCTTCGGCTTAGAAACATTACGTTATTGAGGTCATATAAAAGGAAGTGTGAAGATGATTCACAAAGAATTTGAAGTTAAAAGCAAAAGTTTTTTCACTGGCAAAAAGAAAAATTATCAGATTTATGTGCATATATGTGAGTTCTGTTATTTTTATTATATTTAACTATGAATGTGCTGGATACAAATTATCTGTTACAGAAAGTTGATGGGTTTAGGAATAAGCTGAGATGATATGTTGAAGTAGAGAAGTTATGTAAGTGTATTGATGATGTTTTTCATGTTGAAGAAATTTTGATGTTGATGAAGAGATTGTAGTCTGGGTTAGGGAACTTTGCTTTGCACTATGGTGTCCTGCTTGACTATGGAAAAGTTCATGGATAAAAAGCTCAGTTTGTGATTACTGTGGTTCTGATAGTTATCACAAAAAGTGAAAATTAAGTTGAATAATTATAATAAATTTGGACAGAAAAAAACATGATGGAAGTAGTAGAAGGATTGAATACAAAAGAATATTTGTAGTATCAACATGTTGATGATCAGCTGATAACAGCAAAAAGTTAAAACAAATATGACAACAAGAAAAGTTTATTATTAATAATAATTGAAAGTTAATTAGATAGTACTTTGAGAAGGTAATTCATGAAATATGTTAGCCAGCAGACATTTCTGCTTAATATGATGATGACGGTACTAATTATGCAACCTCAATGTCTTTGGATATATTGTTAAATAATGGTATTATTATTTCATTTTTTATTCATATTTTGAGGATTTGTATAAATATTAAAATCATTTACAATTTCTACTTTGACCTATTATTTCTACCAGTATGGTTTATTCTGAGAAAAGTTGATATTAGTCTATTTCTCCCAGAAATTAGGTCAGTCGCAGGTATTTAAACTTGTTATCCATCAACCTAGTACAATACAATGCTTTAAAGGTCCTTATATTAAGCAAAGATGTGAAAAGTGTTCATAATCATGTAAATTACATTCAGTTAAGTCAAGATGTGAAAATGATTGACACGTTACAAGAAATGAGCTGATGTAATCCCAAGGACATGAAAATAACTAAGTGAAGTGAAGGAAAGTTTGATGTTTGTACCATTTTTATATAAAGTATTTTCTGCTGTTTGAAACACTGATAATTGATATACATAGGCAGTGAGGCATTCTTATCCTAATTACAAAGAATATTTTATATGAAAAACTACACCACTAATTGTAGCTATGTTTAGTATTGTTAAATTATTTAGCTAATCATTTCTAACACCATTTGTGAATATCTGTTTGTTTTATGTCAAAGTGATTAAAATAATACTTAACTACTCTTAAGTCTATGCATATAGGACACATTTCAGTTTTAAACAAGTTGATGGTGTCTTTTACATTTGTTAAAAAGCAGCCATGGACTGTTCTATAATTTTGGTGTCTGAAGTTTGTTCAGATTCATGCTTTCACAATTCTTTGTGTGCTTTTGTGATTGAACTGCTCAACACCCCACTTTTTTCAAGTAGGATGGTATCCAAAGTAGTTGATACATGATATTTGATAGTTTAAAGTTATGAATATTTAAAGTCAGTATTATAATTATTGCTATCCACAACTATTCAAAGAGCTAAAATTGATAGAAAGATGCTTTTGTTTATGAAATATTAATCGACTCTATTGCTTCATTTAAGAAATATTGACTATATTAATTTTGCACACAAGATGATACCCAAAAAACCGAACTTGTTCTTTTTAACTTATTTATTTACATTTTAAGCACAAGCCTTCAATGCTCTTCAAAATATTCTCCACTTCCACTAATATGTTTGTCTAATCTTTTATTCTATTTCTCAAAACATTGTTCAAATTCATCTTTTGTGCTGCTTGACAGTACATCCATCTTTTTTTTCACTTCATCAACATCAGCAAACATGTCTCTCTTCATTTTAGGCAACAAGAAAAACTTGCACAGGGAAAAGTTGAGCGAGTGTGGTGGATGAGGAACAAAAACCTACATTGCCATCTACCTACATCTATGTAGGTACTCCTCAAGCCACTGTACAGTGTGTGGCGGAGGGCACCCTGTACCACTACTAGTTATTCCCTCCCCTGTTCCACTTGCAAGAGAAAAATGACTGTGTATGTGCCTTTTTATGAGAGCTAATTTTCTTATGTTACCTTTGTGGTCCTTTCACAAAATGTATGTTGGCAACCGTAGAACTGTTTGGCAATCAGCTTCAAAAGAATGTCTCCTTCCATCCAGGGATTCCCATTTGACTCCCCGAAGCATCTCCCTAACACTTACATCTTGTTTGAACCTAGTGGTAACAAATCTAGAAACCCACTTCAGGAATGCTTTGATGCCTTCCTTCAATCTGACATGGTATGTATCCCAAACACTTAAGCAATACTCAAGAATAAGTCGCACCAGCATCCTACATGTGGTCTCCTTCAGGAGAACCACTCTTTCCTAAAATTCCCCCAATAAACCGAAGTTGACCATTCACCTTCCCTACCACACTCCTCACATGCTCGTTCCATTTCATATTGCTTTGCAACCTTATTTCCTGATATTTAAACGACTTGACTGTGTCAATCAGGACACTAGTAACACTGTATCTGAACATTACAGGTTTGATCTTGCTACTTTTCTACATTAATTTACATTTTTCCACATTTAGGGCTAACTGCCATTCATCACACCAATTTTGTCGAAGTTGTCTCGTATCTTCTTACAGTGTCTCAACTTCGACACCTTTCATACACCATGACATCATCAGCAAACAACTGCAGATTGCTGCTTAATCTATCAAGAATTGTCATACAGACAAGGCAGTGTGAGGAGGGGGACTGTCGTGGTGGAAAAACCAGTCACCTGACTGCCACATATATGGCCAGGTCCACCACACACTGTTGCACAGTCATTTCAGAACTTCCAAGTAGAAAGCCTTGTTAACTGTCTGACTCTGCAGAACAGGCTCTGAATGGATGATTCCTCACACATCAAGAAAACAAATCAGCATTGTTCTAACGTTTGATTTCAACTGAAGGGTTTTCTTGGAGTGAGGCAAACTTGAAGTCTTCCATTGGCTTGATTGTTGCTTTGATTCAGAATTGAAAGCATAGCACCAAGTTTTGTCAGTTTGAATCATTTCAGAACTTTTCTTTCAAAGCACAGTGTGATTCCACATAAACTTGTTTTTGTTCAGCAGTCTGCCGCTGTGGTATTTTTTTTTTTTTTTTTTTTTTTTTTTGTGGTTTTAGGGCGCATGACTTCAATGGTCATTAGCGCCCTGACTACTCTAAGAATGCACCGCGAGGCACAAGTTGACCACAACAACTAAAAGGGAAAACACGATAAAAGACAGACTGACAGGCATAGGATTAAAAAACAGCATCATCAAATGTCCTTAGCGAGGTTTGTCAAATTGATAAAACGAAGAACACGAGCAGCTGCTCGTGGGTCATCTGCTAAAATGGCATCGAAAGTATTTGGCAGGTTAAGATCGAGGCGCAGTGTGTTAAGATCTGGACAGGACATTAAAATGTGTCTAACCGTCAGCAAGTGCCCACATGGGCAGAACGGCGCCGGCGCAGCCATCTCCGCTGTGGTATGAATTTGGCAGCCACCCTTTTCATTACCAAATTTTTTGTCACAATTCACTGCACTGAACTCTGAGTTGAACCATAGATGAATTCTTGAATAGGAATAAATAAATCTATTAATATAGTATATGCATGATGTGCCATTTAAGGGAATGGGATAAATAATAGAAATATTAATCTTTAACACTGTACTGTATTACATATACGAGGGCCGTTCAGAAAGTAACCTCCGGTTGATTTAAAACAATACACCAAGTTAAATAAAAATATTTTAATATATACATCTTACAACTACATCTTTGCACAATTTTTCTACATAGTCTCCATAGCGATTGAGGCACTTATCGTATCTCTTCACAAGCTTTGAAATTCCTTCTGCATAAAAATCACCCGCTTGTGCCTGGAGCCAGCCTGTGACCGCATCTTTGAGCTCTTCGTCGTCATCAAACCGCTGTGACCCGAGCCATTTCTTCAAATGCATGAAGAGGTGATAATCACTTGGCGCCAGGTCTGGGCTGTAAGGTGGATGGTTGGTAACGTTCCACTTGAAGGACTCAAGAAGGGCTGTTGTTCTGCGAGTAGAGTGAGGACTGGCGTTATCGTGCAAAAAAACGATACCGGAAGTCAGCATACCACGGCGTTTGTTCTGCATAGCCCGTCGTAACTTTTTTATTGTTTCACAGTACACGTCTTGATTAATGGTCGTACCACGTTCCATGAATTCAACCAACAACACCCCTTTGGCATCCCAAAACACCGTTGCCATCAGTTTTCTGGCAGAAAAATCTTGCGAGGCTTTTCTTGGTTTGGTAGGAGCTATTGGGATAGCGTCATTAAAGAATCAATAGAAATACGGGTCCACGAGAATCTTGTGAACAGGGACGAAGGCTATCAACTGAGCGCGGCCTGGAATCCAGCATTAGCCGCAATACGCCAGGAACGCAACAAGAACCGTCCAGCTCACGAGACGCGATCAGAATGCTCTAACGGAGACACGAACGGCGCACCCGCTTCCCCCTCCAACCCGCCCGCCGGCTCCTCTGGACCCAGCCTCCCGCGGCCAGGTGGTGGGGGGCACACCGCAGGTATAAAGGGACCGGCATCCGCAAAGTCTCGGCACTTCGCCAGAAGATGATGAGTATGTCACTCGTCGAAACGTCGCAGTCTGAAGACACCGCCACCCGGCTGGAAGCCCGAGAACTCTTCGCCAGCTGTATACGCCGGGAAAGCATACATTCACATAGCCAATTAACAATTTCAACGACTGCAAAGTTAAGTAGAAATAAACTTTGATTATTCTAGCTACACTTGCCCATATTAATATGCATTTTTATGCAAATACACCTAAAGTCAGTAGTTTACAAAGTTTGCCAAATTCATTATTACTACAATTACTGTAGTGAATTGAGCAAGGGGCAGATCACAAGGAGGCAATGAAGATAGGGAGAAGGAGGAGATGCAGAGATAGAGAGGCAGGTGAGGAGGAGATAGAATGGGAGGAGGATATGGGTGTGGAAGGAGAATGAGGGGAAGGTCAGAGGAGGAAGGAGCATATGGATAGAGAGAGAGTTCTGAGCAAATGGACAGATAGGGAGAAGAGGAGTAAATGGATGGAGAGGGAGGGGAGGAGAAAACGGACAGAGAAAGGACCAGGAGGAGATTGACAGAGAGTTGGGGGAGGAGGAGATGGTCAGAGAGAGGATTGGATTGGATTGGTTGGAGGTAGAGACCAAACAGCGAGGTCATCGGTCTCATCGGATTAGGGAAGGAAGTCAGCTGTGCCCTTTCAAAGGAACCATCCCGGCATTTGCCTGGAGCGATTTAGGGAAATCACGGAAAACCTAAATCGGGATGGCCGGACACGGGATTGAACCATCGTCCTCCCGAGTGCGAGTCCAGTGTGCTAACCACTGTGCCACCTCGCTCGGTCAGAGAGAGGAAAAGGAGAAGATGGACTAATAGATGAGTGGAGTAAACACATACCCACCAACACTGGGTACTCAGCTAGTCATTTATATTATAGGATATCATCTGACTTGCCTCAAGAGGCTACTTCTTGAATAGTTTCTTATATTAAGTAATTTTATATCAAATACCCTACCTGTTAATATCAGAGTACCATAAAGTTCTGTCCTGGACCTCTTCTGTTTCTAATTTTTTTATTTTATTTTATTTTTTTACTTCTGAGTCATCAGTCTTCTGACTGCTTTGTTGCAGCCCACCACGAATCCCTCTCCTGTGCCAACCTTTTCATCTCAGAGTAGCAGTTGCAATCTATGTCTTTGATATTTGCTGGCTTATTCCAATTTCTGTTTTCCTCTACTGTTTTTACCCTCTACAGCTACCTCTAGCACTATGGAAATTATTCTGTGATGTCCCAAGAGATGTTCAACCATCCTGTCCCTTCTTCTTGTCAGTGTTTTCCATATATTCCTTTTGTCACAGATTCTCTTGGAACCACTTCCTGCCTAACTTCATCAGTCCACCTACTTTTGAACCATTTTCTGTAATGTAACATCTCAAGTTCCTCAGTACTCTTCTTTTCTGGTTTTCTCGTAGTCCATATTTCATTATCATACAATGCTGTGCTCCAGATGTACAGTCTCAGAAATTTCTAACTCAAATTAAGGTGCATGTTTGATATTAGTAGACTTCTCTTGAGAGAAATGCCCAGTTTTCTTGTGATAGTCTGCTTTTTATGTCCTCCTTGCTCCATCCATTGTTGCTTTTTGCTGCCTGGATAGCAGAATTCCCTAATTTCATCTACTTCATGAGCCCCAATTCTGATGTTAACTTTTTTGCTGTTCTCTTTTCCACTACTTCTCATTACTTTCGTCTTTCTTCAATTTTTTCTCAGCCATTTCCTGTCTGATTAGCCTGCTAATTTCATTTAACAGATCCTGTAATTCTTCTTCACTTTAACTGAGGATAGCAATGTCATCAGCGAATTTTATCATTGATATCCTTTCACCTCAAATTTTAATTCCATTCTGGAACCTTTCTTTTATTTCTGTCATTGCTTCTTCATAGGGGCAAGAGACTGTGTCTCTGTCTTAGACTCTTTATAATATGCGCACTTTGTTTCTGGTCTTCGACTCTTATTGTTCCCTCCTGACTCTTGTACATATTGTATGTTACCTGTCTTTCTCCCTATAGCTTACCCCAGTTTTTCTCAGAATTCCAAACATCTTTCACCATTTGACATTGTTGAATACATTTTTCATGTCAACAAATTCTATGAATGTGTCTTTATTTTTCTTTAGTCTTACTTCCATTATCAACCACAATGTCAAAACTGCATCTCTGGTGCCTTTCCCTTTCCTAAAACCAAATTGGTCATCACCTGACACATTCTCAATTTTCTATTCCATTCTTCTGTATATTATTCTTGTCAGCAACTTGGATGCATGAGCTACTAAATGATTGTATGATAATTCTCACACTTTTTGGCTCTTGCTATCCTTGAAATTGTGTGGAGGATGTTTTTTCTAAAAGTCAGATGGTACGTCACAAGACTCTACACATAAACATGAAAAGTTGTTTTGTTGCTGCTTCCCCCAATGATTTTAAAACTTCAGATGGAATGCTCTCTATCCCTACTGCCTTTTTATTCTTAAGTCTCCCAACACTCTTTTAAAGTCTGATTCTAATACTGAATCACTTACCTCTTCTATACCGGTATTGAGTCTTGTTTCATCTTCTATCATGTCGTCAGACAAGTGTTCCCCCTCATAGAGGCCTTAATGCACTCTTTCCACCATACTGCTCTCTCCTCTTCGTTTAACAGTGGAATGACCATTATATTTTCAAGGTTACCACTCTTGTTTTTCCTTAACCAAATGTTGTCATGCATTTTGTGAGTATGAGCCAGTCCTTCCAACAATCATCTATCTTATGATTCCTCCACATTTTTCATGCAGTCATTTTGCTGTAGCTTTCCTGCACTTCTCACTTATTTCATTCCTAAGTGACCTGTATTTCAGTATTCCTGAATTTCCCATAACATTTTTGTTTTTGTTTCTTTCGTCAATCAACTGAAATATTTCTGATGTTACCCATAGTTTTTTCACAGTGGTCTTCCTTGTACATTTGCTTCTAATATACATGAATGATCTATCTAGTTCTTTGACTTACAAATCAATAAGATACACTCATGATACAACCCTTGTAATAACTGACTGCAGTACATATGAAGTGGAAAGAAAAGTACTGACAGTACTTGATATGTCTGCATAGTAACTACATAAAGATAAACTAATATTAAATAAAAGCAAAATTGAAACTCTATATTTTTTCTCCGTAGCCAGAGTGAAACTGCAAATGAGGTGTGAATGTCAGAATAGTGGTAAATCATTTGGCCCCATATTTGGTAACACAAGAACTATTGTTGCAAATTGCAAAACATTGATCCCGATAAATGCCATTTTTATACCAATGTGGACTCCAGCACTCACGTGTTGTATGTATACTTCCTGCATAAAAAGAGCAGAGAGATAATTTGCAAGGTGTGTAGTTCCCATGAAAAAACAGTTGGCATTCATTCATATTGGACATGACTTGACTTGACATGACTTCAGTGTAGCCTTGCAGCTTATACTGGCTTTAACCCACAGTTAAAAATTCCGTTTATCACTGATCTGAAAGCTGCCAGCGATAAGCAATTTTACGTATGGTAATCCCAACTAAACATATGAAAAACTAATGGAGTGCATGTGATACCATATTCCATAACTGTCTAGTTTTCACATATCTTGCCAACCCAACATTATGTACCATATCTAAACAGACAACTGCAATATATTACTTTATGTATAGTTCACAAAAAAGTGTTTTACTACTGTTGTAGTTTCAGAAGGTTTCAGTCTATTTCTATATGAAGCATTACAAATGCTTGACAACATGCAAATAAACTAAATAAATCCCACTTACTGGTCAGTCTTCAATTCTAACCATAGTACTTTCTTCACTTCACATTGTGGCCATACTGCAATTCATTTCATTGTTTTATAAATACACATATAGTAGTGGGCAAATAACAGAGAAATGCTATTGAAAATTCTATGCAGGCATGTGACAATAATGACACAATTACAAACAAAAAGATATAATGTGTTTATGAATCAGAACTCAATCATTTTTTAAAAGCCCAGAATGAATTTCCACTCTTAAGCAAACGTGCATTGGTATGAAATCCCCTGGCAGATTAAAACTGTGTTCTGAACCGAGACTTGAACCGGAGTTGAAGTCCTGGTCTGGCACACATTTTAAATTTGCCAGAAAAAATTGTATTCCTTAAAGAAACTATTTATTTACTGGTTTGGATTTCTAAGGACTGAACACAATAACTTACATCTTCTTTCTTTTCTCCTTTCTTCCTTTCAAAAGACTTTTCCATTCTTTCCCTATGTTGTTCTCTTCTTTCTTCTGCACCTGTCTTTTCCTTTGTTTTATCCTAGAAGCCCATGATACATTTTAATTTTGCTCTGTCTTTTTCTCCTATTTCTTCCTCCATTATTTCCATTTCCCATAGATCTGCTTTAACTTCTTTGATCCATATTGTTGGTGTTTTAGGGTTTCTACCAAAAATGTTAAAATAATTTTTTCTATTCTTTCTTCATCTACCCTTTAAAGTGTCTTCCCTACATCATTGTGTCTAATATCATTCTATTTTTCCATAAATTCCCTTATTGCTTTCTAATTTTCATGTCACAGTGTCGTATTTGGACCCCAGACTTTCCTGATAATTTTTCCTTCCTTCATTTTTATTTCACCTAATTGTCTGGCTGTATTTAATGATTGGCATTCTGAAGAAGAAAGTCATTCTGGTCTAATGACAGTGATGTAGTGCTGTCTCTTCAAGACATTTATCTGCATTGCTCCATCTTCTATAGATCCAGCTAACAAAGAAATTATAACCAGTTGCTTTTGTGGCAGCATAAATGTTCAAAATGAGATAAGGCTTAATGTTAAGCAGTGTGAAAACCTGATTCTGCTTTATAAAATCTGACTGTTAACTGTGTAAATGGAAGAAAGACTTACATAAAGTAATAAATCGGTGCCAAAATGAAATTCACAAAATTGTGAAAGAAAAACTATCTGAGAGATTTCCTGTAGAGAGTGGCCACAAAGTCCTATTAACCCCCAGTAAGAATCAACATAAATCCCTAAACTTGAATAAACAATATGAACAACAGTCCTTTAGATGAGTTTTCTTGAAATATAGAGCTGCTTGTGAGAGAGAGTGCACCATTATCATACGAGAGCTATGAGCTTTGGGCACTTAGCACTGCAACTGAGATAAACATTGCTGATTTCAAGTTTTCTCTGATATGGTTGAGCAGATTCAAGAAATCATACAGAACAGGAAGTTGCAAAACAAGTTAATTCATAGTTGACATGAAGGTGAAGATTGCTGTTACCCCATCTGCTGCATCTAATATTGATCAGTTAGCTTTCATGAATGAACTGCTAGCAAATTACACTTTATCAGTCTGCTGTGCAACTGATTAATGCTATGACACATTCATATACAACAATGACAGTGATAAGTACGAGTGGATTACTGTTCCCATAGCTTTATATCTGCTTTCAGGGGCCTCAAGGCATATCAGGACAAAAAAATTAAAAAATTACTGATTAGTGGGAAAAAAATGTTGTAATTGAGTTATCAAAATCTGAAAAAATAGGAAAGAATAATTTCTAACATTTTATTCACTATGGTTTCTAACCATTTGCAGAAATTAATTCATTACTTTTGTTGGACTCGTGGTATGGACACAACGATACCTCTGCCTTTCAGGATGGTGATGTTGATATAATTCAGATTCAAACCAGAGCAACCAATGTGACTCTTGATAAAGGAGTTTTTCAATCGTGGAAAGTATTTTTAAGGAAATTGCCAGACAATATAATTTCTGATAGGTATGTGACATTTGAGGTTTATCAGGAGAAAAGTATTCTAAATTTTCAGTCATTTGTGTATGATCAGTTTGCATTGGCTCATTTTATGAATTGCTTTAAGTATGCTCGGTACACAGTACAATAAGCAGTACAACCACCAAGACCCTTTCTTACTAAACCACAATTCTGTCTGAATGAAACCAGCAACTACTGTGATGTGCCTGAAAGCATTAATTTTTCGTTTGTCTTGTTTTCAATATTCAAATGACACTTCACTGTATTGTGATGACTGTGGGGAATAAACAAGGAAACATTTCATTGTTACTAAAATGTACATCATTCAAAAATTATCATAAGAACTGTGCTTCAAGAATTGTTATAAAATGATGTATATGTAAAGGATATTTCACTTTAATAAATTAAAGTCACATTTGATGGAAGTCATGTGTAATGTAATATACTATTACTAAGTCAATATTGTTCACTAGCCATGGCCGGACAGACTGCATCGCATCTTAATGATTATATACTAAAACCACTACTAAAACTAAGATGACAGACAAGAAGCATTACACAATAATAATTTCTGAAAATGGTTACAAACAACGGTTTACAGATCTTAAATGTGGTGTCACCGCCAGACACCACACTTCCTAGGTGGTAGCCTTTAAATCGGCCGCAGTCCGTTAGTATACGTCAGACCGCGTGTCACCACTAGCAGTGAACGCAGACCGAGCGCCGCCACACGGCAGGTCTAGAGAGACTTCCTAGCACTCGCCCCAGTTGTACAGCCAACTTTGCTAGCAATGGTTCACTGCCTACTTACGTTCTCATTTGCCAAGACGATAGTTTAGCATAGCCTTCAGCTATGTCATTTGCTACGACCTAGCAAGGCGCTATTATCAGTTACTATTGATATTGTGAATCATGTACCTTCTAGACCGACGTTAATCATTAATGGATTAAAGTTAAGTATTCCACCAGCTACGTCCGTTTTTCTAAATTCTAATTTCCTTGTCCTGTTCCAGACCTCACGCCAGCCTGTGTGAGCTAAAACGCGTGCATTTCGGCCTCCTCTAGTAACACGGTGTTGGCTCTCCTGCCAACCACAACATTAAATGTTTCCAGTTTGTGGTTTCCCATGTGATGGGATCATGTTGACCAGTCTAAAATTCCACATGTAGAGAAAACTTCTTTTACAGAATACAGTGGCTGTTGGTTGAGCAGATGTGTCAGTATACCTCTGAATATACTGAGTGGCAAAGTTGAAACATCTGGTGGTACGTGTTAGAATATCTTCACGGCTGCTGTGGGAAAACTGTCCAGTATCTTACTCAGAGGAAAGCTTGGAATATCGATGTTGCCCTTATTTCATGTGTCATAGTTATGAATCTCTTGTCTCTTGCAGAATGTAGACATTCTTTTGTGTAGACAAGAGAGTTAAAAACACACTTGCTAAATGTTATCCTCAGCTGCTTGAAAATGGGTCTATAATGGTCAAATTTCTTGCTGGAAGATACTCTTACAGCTTTCTTTTGTAGGATCAATATGTTTTTATTTCAGTATAGTGTCTCCACAATAACAGTCCATTTGTGATATGACTGTGGAACAATGTATAATATATTCTGATTAAGTACTAGTCTGTTATCACATATTTGAGTTTCGTAAGGAGATAAATTTCTCTTTAGAGCTTATAACACTGTGTTAAGTGTGTCTGGTCTGCATCAGCTTGTTGTCAGTTGTGATTCTCAGGAGTCTGACATTGTCAAAATTTGCTATGGATCCACAATTACCACAGTCGTATAAAAGTTTCTGAGTTTTATCTTCATTTAACTTCATTTCGTTTGCTTTGAACCACTTTTTGGCTTCCTTTAATGCCTAACTGAATTGCTAACCTTATTCATGACTGTTTCATCATATGTAAAGAACAGGGTGTAACTATCACAACCTAAGTCACTGACAAATATTAAGAAGAGCAGAGGGCCAAGTATAGAGCCCTGTGGTACACTCCATTCAAGTGCCATTTCCTGAGACATTGTTCACTGAATGCAAACACTTTATGGCCTGTCTCTTATGTAGCATGGCAGTGTCTCAGAAGGATGCCCTTAACACCAAAAGATTTTAATTTTTCCAACAGTGTCTTATAAGAGGTGTGATCAAATGCCTTGTTTGATCACAATGAATTAAGGCCATGCAGTTCTTTTCTTCACATTCTTCCAGTATTTTTGTTATTACATCAAGCATTGCAGTAAATGTAGATTTTAATCTTCTAAATCCATGTTGGTTATCCAGGAAAAGGTTGTTGTCTTCAAAATAACATAACACTTGGTTCTTCATTATAGTTTTAATCACTTTTGCTAGTATGGGTGCTAAAGTACTTGATTTATATGTACTAGATACCACAAACAGCTATCCATCTTGATGAGAAAATTATCGAAGTCTCCACCAGACGCTTGGTACACAGACATGACAACAATATTCACGTTACACAGTTTTAACGCAGCCAAGTATAAATCCAGGTCAACACAAAACTTTTTCAGACCATATTCTCAGACACTAACACTGATGTTTGCATAGAAAAATACCATGAGTAGTTATTTTATGATACCATGCACTTATCATATCAAGATATTCCACATGTGTATAATAATCCCCTTCCTGATCAGCTAGTCAGACTTCACTGATGCACAAAACACTGGTTTTCACTTGGTCCACAAAGGTAATTAAACTGTTTAGTTTTGTTCTGATAAAGTGTGTATTTACACGTTCTTCAACTAAAGGCACATTTTCGTCTGGAATAAATACTCAGTTGGAGAGCTTTACTTCCTCTTCAATAAAAAATGCCTTATAACTATATTTTAGGCCATATAGAAGGCTACATTAATTTATCCTTTAATTCATAGCCAACTACTAGTTTAGAACTGCAATTAAATAGCTTCATGCATAGTTTCTCGAATACAAAATTCTTGAGGTCTGGGAAACACTTACGAAAGAAAGTAGTTATATTTTCAGATTTTGTGCCATGTTTTACTATGCCCAAATGGAACAACGCCTTCTTCTCTCCACAAAACATATCTAGTCCTTTACCAGTACCTATAATACTTATTGTTCCTTTATTATTATTGTTTGCTTGAGATGTTCTAGCCAGCTTGCCTTTATTTATTTTCCTCTGCTAGTCACCTTTACAGAATTACATACACAACAGTTTAGCTGTTGGTATGAACCACCTCTTGTTCAAAACCCTAATGATACATGACTTTTTTCATATGATTTAGGTGCTTCAATTTCACTTGAATCAGTCCAGATATTAGCACTATGCAGCACCATGCTCTCTTCTCGCAGCCGATTGTGTACTCGGTTGGTAGGGCTGTACACACCACTGTCCTAAGCAGTTCTTTTTTGCAACAAAAACAAGTAAATTCAACAATTTTTAAAAAAATATTTTCAATGTGTCTTAACAGCTATGATTTTGACAGTGTATTTCTTACATTATGTTCTTAACACACAAAAATATTCAGGGTGGGTTTCAACATGTCAGACTGGACTATTCCCTTGTAAGATGGTAAGATCACCTGCAGAAGCCAAACCACCAATGCTCAGATTACCCCAACTATGATTTTTTAAATTGATTATTCTTTTTTTCCTCCATTGCCTGATTACCTTTTCTAGAACACAATTGAACAGCATTGGGGACAATACATCTCCTCATCTTAACGATATTACAATACATGGTTTAAGCTTTACATAGCTTTGTGTTAAGTTCATAATATAGTAATGGGTATTCTGAGATGGTTAGAATCACAGCTTTTGTTACATGTCTTCCCATTCTGCTACTTTACAAACATCTGCTTTTTTTCACATTTCATCAGTTACTGAATGTTCGCTGGGGACCTTACTGTCCTTCAAATCTTTAATGATACTTTGGATTTCATCCATGCTGCGGGTTTCTGAGTTTCTGCAAGTGTATGATGGATTTTGTTCTAACAAATTTGCTCTTGGCTCCTCTCAATTCAACAACTTCTTTACAGTAAATAGCTTGCTAATATTTCAGTTTTCTTGGATGTTAGGGCTAATTTCATTTTCAAAGCATAGTTAGTTGGTTGGTAAGTTTAGAGGCTTTGTTTAAAAGTTTTATGTAATTTCCTGGTATCATTCTTTTGGAAGTCTTCTTGAATTAGTGATAGCTAGTTTATTTCAAACTTCCTTTTGGCTGCCCATATCATTTTTTATGTTTGAAAATTTTGTTGTTTAAAGCTGATAAAGTCTTAACTTCATTTGATGGTGTAGTGTTTCTGCCAGGCTTATTTTCTAAGCAGTAATGATATTTCACATTGTTTATTCCAATACCAAGCATTTTGTGTCTCTTGAGTGGTGCTATTCCAAGGCTGTTTTGACTAATTTTGTTTTAATGTCCTCAAAGTCTTCTGAATCTATATGTAGCCATTCCTGAAATGTTTATTATAAAAAATTTAAATTACTGAGATTCTGGTCTGAAACCTACTACATAGCTCCTAGCTGCCTCTGACTTTAAAGCCTACTGACTATTTTATATGCATCATCCCAAAGGATTATTTGTCTCTGTGGCATCAGGATTCTCATCATACCTGCCATGCTCATAAGAAACAGAGTAATGGGGGGACTGTGTTATCTGATGCACCAGTTCTTTAAGTAAGTGAGAAAAGTGGGATGTTGACCCAACTCTCTTCTCCGAACTGACTGTGCTTATTGGAGTTGTTGAATTGTTAAACCTCAACTGTGCAACTAGTGGTGGCAGGTGTTGACATCCTTGATTCTTCTTCTTATTATTATTATTATTATTCTTGTATGCAAACCATTTCCTTTTCTGCAGTTGGTCAGGTAGTATTAGTTATTGTCTCCCTTTCTCTGAAATAAAGCATCAGGAAGCCCATGAAGTTTTCATATTTCCACTGCCTGATCACTTGTTGATGTTGTATTAATTATCTGTCTATATTGGCCCCTGAAAGAAATCTGCCTCAATTTGCATTCATGGTCTGAAACGAAAGCAAGTGATTGTAATTTGATTCACATTCATGTCCACAGCCAAGGCCATGGATGGAAATTTTTTTGTCAGAACCAATTAATAAACTTAAAATAGGTTTGAATTGTGACTGTCAGTTATGAGTAATGACAGAATCACTGATAATTTGAATCAAATGATAAAGTACACTAAG
Organism: Schistocerca americana; assembly: GCF_021461395.2. NCBI lineage: Eukaryota > Metazoa > Arthropoda > Insecta > Orthoptera > Acrididae > Schistocerca > Schistocerca americana. The sequence goes on along the minus strand of NC_060126.1, from coordinate 154,120,169 downwards.
GGAGAGAAACACAATGCAGTTTCAAATCCTTTTAAAAATTGAACTATACCATAGGAAAGAGTGATACACATAAAATAAAACATATTTGAAGCATATTGCATTTCCTACATACAGTTCATATAAAGCAAATAGTTAAAGTACTTCTAAATATGATTTACAATATGTCAGTTTATAAATAGCATATTTAACACCACTTCTAATATTTGCAGGTACCTTGCAGCTGGTGATAATCTACAAATTATTTCTTCCAGTTTCTGCCTTTGTCATGCCAAAGTGTACAATATCATGAAGGAAGTTTGTCAAGCTATAGCTGATGTCATGATGTCTCAGGTAATGCCCTTACCAACTGAAGGGGCCTGGAAGCAAATTTCAGGAAAATTATGACAAATCTGGAACTTCATGAACAGCATGGTGCCATTGAGGGCAAAAATGTACAAACTGGGCACCAGCTCACACAGGCTCACAGTTCTATTACTACAAACAGGCTTTTTCAATTGTGCTGCTTAAATTGATTGATGCACATTACAAATTAGTTTCTGTGGGTACTGGATTGTATGGGGACAGGGAAGACGAAATATGATGGAAACATCTGTGCACAGTCCAGGTAAAGATTGGAAGAAAGAGAGTTACATCAAATTTTCAAGGCTTGATTCTCCAGGACCAAGTGAGTTTTGGAAAATGCATTTGAACAAATGAAACAAAAATTCAGAATACATATGCACCAAATAAATGCTATCCCAGAAAATATAGACAGAATTACACTGTCTACAGGCATTGTGCATAATTACAGAAAAGATCACACTGTGCCTAACTGACCAAATAATGTATTAGACTGACTGGGAAATAATAATAACTCTAGTAGACAATGTGGGCGCACTAAAAACTTGGCATTTCTTGTCAGAACAACGTATAAGGACTTTTTCAATAGTCCATATGGAGCGCTTTCCTGAGAGGAGCCTTGTGGGCACAGAAATTCATATTAACCAACATGCATGCCTAAATTATTTGCTTTAAATGGATTTTTTTTAATGTCTTTCATTTACACTTACCTGCGTCTCCAATCTCCTTTCCTATTTAGTTCCACAATGTTTCTCTCCTCATGGAGTATCAGTATCTACCATCACTCATATTGTAAAGTTCAGATTGCTGTCTTACTAATTCAATTAAAACTTTGTCATTCCTAGTCAAAAGCTGACAAAGAAACAATGAATAACAAGAAGAAATAACAATCAGAAAACAAATAACAAAGATAGATCTTTACTTGCCAATCTATTCAGGCACTTTGAATTTGAGAACAGTGAACTGCTTCTGAAATATAAAAAAGAGTCAAAAGAGATGCAGTGGTTACATTTGTTAAAAATTACCTTGGCAATGGGAACAATGAAAAAGACATGACAGTTTGTGGCGAAGTGAAGGGTGACTATATGAAACATGAGAGAATAATATTTGCTTATGGTGAGGAAATAATGATGAAAAGAAGAGAGATCTCATGCATACATGGCAAAAGAAATAGTACAGAAAGGAAAAGGTGTAAACGTATATTGATAACCACATATGCATCACAAGATTAACACAAGCTCTAAACATGCAATTTGTTACAACTTTAAATATCAGAAACTGGTTGTTTTAACATTTCTCAAACATACTTGATATTTCATGTACTTTGTCACTGTCACCAACAGTATATGTCTCTCCAGAGCTGATAATGAAACATTTTTGAGGCAAACAGATTCCCCTCTCCCAGAGTCTATTACTGCATGGCCAAACACAAGGAGGAAGAAAGCACAAGGGAAACTATAATGGCTTCAGCTTACCTTCCCTACAAGGACAGTACTCCTCCTTCCCAGGAAGTGAGGAGACCAGTAGACAGCTGCTCACAGGAACTGTTGATGAGCTGTGATGCCAGCCTGGAGTGGAGAAGCAATAGCAGAGGCGAGCACCTGCTTGAATAGGTACTGGAGAGTAATTTTAAAATCTTGAATAGGAGTAGAGAACCAATTTCAGGAACTCAAGAAGGTAAGAAGTAACTAACATAGCTTTTGGATGCACTGTAATGGGTAGTTACGTCACAAATGGCATGTGGCATTGAAGCCATCTTTATCTAACCATACATATATTAAGTTTGAGGTTGAAATGGATGTTAAACAGACCATGAACCACAGGAATACTAGGAAAACAGACTGGGACCCACATAGGAAAACCTAAACTCACACTTAACTTAAATCACAATTTTGATAAGGAACCATTTAGATTTTGAGGAAATGACAGATGCAGTGACATCTGCCATTACGACTTCATAATTAGAAAATTGCCCAGTCACCAAGAAGTGCACAAACAAATATGTACCACGGTGTAACAACAATATGGAATTGCGAAGGAAGCAGGTAAGAAGACTGTTCAACTCTGTAAGAAAGAAAGGACAATGGCCAAAATATCGGGAGAGCCTTGTCAAATAAAACCTTGTGACCAAATAAGCAAAGCTATCATCCTTGAAGGCATTCTATGAGGAAGTGGAAGGTATTGCCACTTGCACTAGACTTCATGAAATACAAACTAGAATAACAAGTAATCCAGGAGATACTCTACAGAAGGAGGATGGTAGGTACACACGGACAGTAAATGAGATACTGGATGTACTCCTCGAGACCTATGGCAGATAACACAGACCAGCAGTTACTACCTCAGAGGCACTGGTTTACAGGTAACCAGAAAGGAAACTGGAAATCTGCCAGAGAATGTGTTTATTTCATAAAATTCCTGTGGGTAGTGGGAATGTTTTAACTATTCAAATCACTAGGCCCAGGTGGAATCTTTCCAGCCCTACTGTAACAAGCAGCAGCGAGTTTAATTTGATACCTATCTAGACTGTTCAGGGTCAGTCTAGCTGCAGGAATCATTCATAATGCTTGGAGGACAGTGAGGGTTGCCTTCATTCCGAAATATGGAAGAATTATCACACCAAGGATAGGAATATGAGATCGATCAGTCTGTCCTTCTTTCTTATAATTGTTGTGGTCTTCAGTATGAAGACTGGTTTGATGCAGCTCTCCACATTACTCTGTCCTTTGTATGGATCCTAATCTCTGAATAACTATTGGACCTCACATCAACCTATCCATTTCTTATAAAGACATTAGAAAAACTGGTTAATGTGCATGTTAGGGAAAAAGAGGTTAACTGAGCTGCCTCGCCATGTAAAGCAACAACTTTATCAACCAGGCAAATCACGTGAAACAGCACTTTTCCAGGTTGTTGGGAAGATGAAAAAAGCTCTAAACTTTCAGGAAATTGTTCTCGGCAACTTACTAGATATCAAGGGAGTTTAAGCAATACAACCTTCAAATCCATGGTCAGAACTGGAGAAGGGCATGGCATTGAAATCACCACATGCAGGTAGATTGAAACCATGGTAACAGAAGAAAAGTAGAAGTAGGGTATGATGAATAAGAAAATGGTGATTGATCAACACCACCACAGGGTGTCCACAAGGTTGGGTTTTGTCCCCCTTACTGTGGAACTTAATGGTGAATGAACTAACTGAACAATTAAATACTAGTTGATCCTTTTGCCAAGGATGTACAGATGATTTAGTCATAATAATACTTGGAAACTTTGCTAGTATTGTTAGAACAATGGCAAAATGTGCACTAAATATTGCGCAAAATTAGTGCAGAAAACAGGATGTAAGGGCCAGTCCCAAGAAAACAGTTGTTGTACAATTTACTAGGAAGCATATCCAGCGCACATAATGGAATCTCATGCTCCTCAGCAACACTCTACCAGCAAAGTAGGTACCGCAGTCAAGTATCTAGTGGTAAACCAGGATGCAAAAGTAACATGGACTCCTCCACATATAGAATGTATGCTCCAAGTCAAAAGACACTTTTATGAGCACTTGAAGGACCTGTGGTAAAAACTGAGGTCTAAATTCCAGGAGTACGTATTGGACATACACCACTGTGATAAGACCTATGATAATTTTTGGACTATAGTATGGTGGAATAAGGTAGAAGAGGAGGAGGTTACTCTGGAGCTTGGAAAAGTGCAGCCATAACAGGCATATATAATGTTACTTAAAATCCGTCTTGATTGCAAATTTTTTTTTTTTTATTATTCATATGACCGGTTTCGGTTCACATCGTGACGTAGCATGTGAAAGTTGCTGAATTGGACGGGTTACTCCTGTAACTTAAATATCAGATCTGAAGATGGTTCTGAATGAACCGAAACCGGTCATATGAATAATAAAAAAAAATTTGCAATCAAGATGGATTTTAAGTAACATTATAAAATCACTGATTGCGGTTGTCCCATAAGACATTATGTCTGTTTTTGCAAAATAACAGGCATAATTAGCAGAACAACCACAGCTGCAATGGAGACCATGCTGGAATACCGCCATTACGCCTTTGGGTTATAATGGAGGCAGCAGCAGAGTCATGCAGGTTAAAAACTGTAAATAACTAGATACCTTTAGGATATCCAGAATTTCACACTAATATAGTGAGTGTTGTAAATATAAGAATAGTCAAGGAAATGCCAGATACTCATACAATAACTTCCAGCTGCTTCAATAAACCTTTTATTGTAACAAATGGAAAAAGGGACAGGGAGAAAACAAACCACAACACCATTCAGGAGATGTAGTCTGGTTTACTGATGGATCAAAGACTCACAAAGGTGCTGAGGCCAAAGTATCCAGGATATAACATGGATTAGAGACAGCACTCTCTCTAGGAAAGTGAGCCATAGTATTCCAGGTGGAAATATCTACTATCAGAGTGTGCATGGAGGAAAATTTGCATAGATACTAGCAGGATCATAGAATCTACATTTACTCAAACAGCCATGCAGCTATGAAATCTCTGTCAGCTCTCACAATGAGATCAAAGGTTGTTGCAGAATACTATGAAGTTCTCATCAAACTATGGGAAACCAACAGTGTAAACCTGCTGTGGGTTCCTGGTTGCTCAAGAACTGTCCCAATGAATGAGCTGATAGACTAGCCATGACATGTCTGATGAATCCAGTTATATGACCAGAACCTGTCCTATCATTAAGGAGATGGTAAAACCAAAACTACATAGCCAGATCAGGGGGCAGAATATTAGACTGTGACCCCCCCTCACCCCCCCCCCCCCTGTTGCGTCTGCGTCAGCGACTCATCATCTCCTCTACATGATGGGTAGTAACCTACCCTTTTCATAATATTGTCAAATTTAAAATAAAAATATCCAGATAACAAATGGAATATGCTGCAAACTTGTGGTAATAAATAAAATGAAAAATAGAAGTGAAATTTACACACAATAGAAGCCATATGTGAACTCAAACACAAATACATCCATAGAACTCTAAAATATGGGCAGAACATGAATTAATATGGAATTGCTCCTTGTCAATAGCAGCAGGGAAATATCACAGGACTATACCAATGGCCCATCAAAGAGTTCTTCCTGAGAAACCTTGACATGACAGTGAAGTTCTATCACGTTCCATTGATGGCACGTAATAATGCATCCATTTGAACTACAGGGGAGAATACTTTGATATGACAAATGGGAGGGTGACAATCTGCCATTGTGAATCAACCTTTATTTCATAATAAATCAGAGAATTAATAAAGCAAAAACAAAAGTAATGGCATGCGACAAAAAAAGATCAATTGAAAGTCCAAGTTCATGTAGGCAATGAACTGTTTGAACAAGTTGATAAATTTACTTATCTGGGCAGTAATATTACCAGGGATGGGAGGAGCAAGGCAGAAGTGAGAAGCAGAATTGCTCAAGCAAAGGCTGCTTTTAACAAGAAGAAAAACATCTTAGCATCTAAGAGCATCAGCCTTGAAATCAGGAAAAGATATTTGAAATCATATGTGTGGAGTGTGGCATGCTATGGGTGCGAAACATGGACTCTCGGGACAGACGAAGACCAGAAGCTAAATTCTTTTGAAATGTGATGCTATAGACGCATGCTCAAAATAAAATATATCGACAAGGTCACAAACAAAGTGGTTCTGGAAAGAGCAGGTGAGAAGGGAAGCTTCTGGAGTTTCATTGTTAAAAGAAGAGCGCAATTTACAGGCCATCTATTAAGACATAAAGGACTCCTGAACACAATCATAGAGGGATACGTCAAGGGAAAAAGACCAAAAGGAAGACCACGACTGAGGTACATGGATCAAATCGTGAAAGATGTGGGATGTAACACCTATAAAGAAATGGAGAGAAAAGCTCAAAGACACACAGAATGGAGACAAGCTGCCATTGTAGCTGTTGCAAACCAATCCTTGGAATGATCACTACAGAAGAAGAAATCAGAGTATGTGATTTGCAGTTACTGTATATACCTTACATATTGTGTCAAATTAATTTTGTTTTAAGAGGAGTGTATATAGTCTGCATTTATTGTTAATTAATGCTACTATTAAATTTGTTAGTGGCTATAATCTCAGAGATAATTTCAGTGAAACAGTAAATTTTATACCAATTTTTGTTGTTGTTATAAGAGATATTTATTTTTGGTCTTAACTGCTTAAGTTCTAAAAGGCTACTGGTAATACTTGTAGTACATCAGATCCATAAGTTAAAAAAGAATCAGCAAGCTCAGATTAAAGTTAGTTTAAAGTTCTGTAACAGATTGCACAAGCCGCTTGGCAGCCCTGGTGTGTATGACATTCTCAGGCAAGGGATGAATTTGTAACTGTTCGTAAGCAACTGGAAATCATTGCGACCACTGTCTAACAATTGTAACCTGTGTTGTAAGGGCTACCAAGAGTCAGGTACCTGTGTTATCAATGGTATCTCAAGCATGAGGGCATGTTGAAAAGCAATGCCTCCAAATTTTTAATGTGAAACCTATTATACCTTTTTAGATGAAACAAACTTAAAAAAAACAAAGATGCTGTGATTTACCAAACGAGAAAGCGCTGGTAGATAGACACAATAAAAAACACACAAACACACACACAAATTTCAAGCTTTCGCAACCCACAGTTGCTTCATCAGGAAAGAGGGAAGGAGAGGGAAAGACGAAAGGATGTAGGTTTTAAGGGAGAGGGTAAGGAGTCATTCCAACAATCCCGGGAGCGGAAAGACTTACCTTAGGGGGAAAAAAGGACAGGTATACACTCGCACACACACGCATATCCATCCGCACATATACAGACACAGGCAGACATATGTAAAGGCAAAGAGGTTGGGCAGAGATGTCAGTCGAGGTGGAAGTACAGGGACAAAGATGCTGTTGAATGACAAGTGATGTAGGGGGGCGGCAACTTGAAATTAGCAGAGGTTGAGGCCTGGTGGGTAACGAGAAGAGAGAATATATTGAAGGGCAAGTTCCCATCTCCGGAGTTCTGATAGGTTCACAGGCAGACAGTGTTTGTTGGTAATGAGGATCACCCTGTGGCTAAATGGTGCATGGCCAGCACATCTTGGCACAGCATTACACCGTCCAGGTTATCTGGATACTTCCCACTGACACCAACGTATCAGAACTCCAGAGTTGGAACTTGCCCTTCAATATATTCTCTCTTCCCATTACCCACCAGGCCTCAACCTCCGCTAATTTCAAGTTGCCGCCCCCCATACATCACTTATCATTCAACAACATCTTTGCCCCTGTACTTCTGCCTCGACTGACAGCTCTGCCCAACCTCTTTGCCTTTACATATGTCTGCCTATGTCTGTATATGTGCGGATGGATATGTGTGTGTGCAAGTGTATACCTGTCCTTTATTCCCCCTAAGGTAAGTCTTTCCTCTCCTGGGACTGGAATGACTCCTTACCCTCTCCCTTAAAACTTACATCCTTTCATCTTTCCCTCTCCTTCCCTCTTTCCTGATGAAGCAACCTTGGGTTGCGAAAGCTTGAAATTTGTGTGTGTGTTTGTGTGATTTTTATTGTGTCTATCTACCAGCACTTTCTCGTTTGCTTTCGTCCAAAGCCTTATTCAAAAAGAAAACATGAAGGGTGGAATGGGAAGTGGAAAAGGAAAGGAGCAGCAAAGTGGAAAGGCAGACAGGTGCACTGGTGAAGGGTGGGACACAATGATGGTGGTGGGAGGTGAATAGGGAAGAGATGATAGGACAGAGAGGGTGGAAACTGTTGGGTGGAGGATGTGGGGACAGTAGTTTACTGTAGGTTGAGGCCAGTGTCATTTCAAGAGTGGAGTATGTGTTGTAAGGATAACTGCCATCTCTGCAGTTCAGAAATGCTGGTGGTAAAAGGAGGGATCCAGACGGCCCAGGTTGTGCAGCAGCCATCGAAATCAACATGTTTTGTTCAGCTGCATGTTGTGCCACAGTGTGGTCCACCATGCTTGTGGCCACAGTTTGGCAGTGGCTGTTCATCCTGGTGGACAGCTGATTAGTAGTCACACCAATACAAAAAGCTATGCAGTGACTGCAGCACACCAGTTATATGACATGGCTGCTTTCACAGATGGCTCGGCCTCTATGGGATAGGATTAGCCAGTGACAGGACTGGAATAGGAACACACTATCAAAGATCCTTCCTACATCTTGTACAGTGGTGTTGTGTCACCTGCAGAACCTGCAAAACGTCTTAGTCCATCCCTATGCTACACCCAATGCCAACCCCTTGCCACAGAGATCATAACCCTACGGAGGACAAAGGTGCAATACCTGCCCAGTCCACCCACTCAGTGCATCCTCTTCCAGTACTGTCACAGGCTTAGCCTACTCCATCAGACACCAGGCCATCTGTGAAAGCAGCCATATCATCTACCAAATGTACTGCAAACTCTGCACAGCTTTTTATAGCGGTATGACTACCAATCAGCCGCCCACCAGGATGAATGCCAACTACCAGACAGGTGGCCAAAGGCATGGTAGACCACCCCATACAGCTGAACATAACATGCTTGATTACAATGACTGCTTCACAGCCAGGGCTATCTGGATCCTCCCCTCCACCACGAGCTTTTCCACACTGCAAAGATAGGACTTATCCTTACACCACATCCTCCACTCCTGAAATTATCCTGGCCTTGACCTGCAGTAGCCTCCTGTTCTCACACCCTCAACCCAACAATTTCTGTCCCCTCTGTCATATCACCTCCTTTCTATTCACTTCCCCTTACCCTCACTGTGTACCACCATCTGCCAACGCACACGTCTGTCTTTTCCCTTCACTGCTCCTATCCTTTTCTTCTACTGATGACCATCCCCCCCCCCCCCCTCCTCTTTTCTGTCACACAGTTGCCCGACGCTGTGCTTGGCAGTCATGTCATGCCTCCATCTGGTCCCTGCATGCTCTGCCAGACAGCGCTCTTCTCTTATCCCACTCATACTCTGCCATCTCTCTCCCTTAGTCACCCCACTCCAGATTACTGCTTTCATTCAATGTGACTGTTGCATTCCAGTCTGTGCTACCAGAGATGGTGGTAACGTGTGCGTGACATGTGCTTGCTTGTGTAAATGTATTTGTTTTCCGGAGGGGGCTTTGGCTGAAAGCTATGGGTGAAGATTTTATTTGTACTTGTCTGCAACTCAATGTGTCATCTTTATTGTGAGTAGAAATCTACCCTTTTCCTAATATTGTTGATATTCCAACTCGGAGTTTCCATCGTTTTATTTATTTCTCATCACCCTTGCAACGAACACATTTCTCCCCACAAGAGACCAGTTTTGATACCATCACTGTAGCATATTTCAATATGCTGATGGAGCTGCAGCCTCACCTATGCTTCCACCACTTCATCACAATCAAAGTGACGTCAGTGAATGTGTTCTTTAAGTTTTGGAAACAGAAAATCTAATCTAGCAAAGTCAGGACTGTATGGAGGATGATCGATAACAGTCAACCCAAAGTGTCAATCTGTCACATATATTGCAGCACTCACATATGATCTGGAATTGTCACACTGAAGGAGAAGGTCCTCCTTATGTGGGTGTACATTTGAATTTGAAACCTTATTACAGAACACTGATTTCTCCATGCAGCAACATGGTTATGTTACACACTGCCATGTTACATGCTACAATTTGTAACTCTCTAGCAGCAGAGGGCTGCAAACATGTAGACTTGAAGAATAAAGATGTAGAATGTTAATATTTGTTTTATTTTAAAAGCATAAAAAAATGTGGAGGTATTACTTCTTGGCACACACTCATATCCTCTTCTGTGGATACAGTTTACTGTACAGGAAGTACAGGATCTGTCACTACTCATCCACTTGAGTATGAGTGGCATGTCAATAGGAGGGCTAGGTGCCTGTTACAGGGGAGACAGACCAGGGAGAACTCAAGATGCTACACTCAACCTCCTAACCAATTAATCTGATGTGATGTGTTCCACTTCATCAGTGAAACTGACTTCACATGGTGGGAAATGTACTATGTCAAGGCAAGAAAAACACAAAAGCACAGGGTTCTATTACTCGTTGGCAGTTTAGACGTGCAGTAAATAATGGTACCCCTTATGGATGTGGCAGCAACGGATGTGCACTCAGTGTGTATGCCTGGGAGCTTCATTCGGTGTGCTGAACAGTACATTCTGGCAGCCACTGAGGGAAGAGTATGCAACCAGCTGCACATTGCAGCATACATTGGGACAAAAGATGCCTGCTGTCTAGCCTCTAACGTCATACTTGGATCATTTCAGTGACTGGCAGAAAAGGTTGAGAATACCAGCCTTGCCCATGGAATTCCAAAAGAAGCTCACAAACCTGCAGCATTGTCCACAGAACAAATCATTGCTCCCTCACTCTGAGGTGAGCGGGAGGCCTGAACCAGAGACTGTGTAGGTTCTGTGACATGCCAGGCTGCGAGTTCCTAGACTTGTGCCATAGGGTTGAGAGTTAAGGGATTGCCCTAAGTGGGTCAGGTGTGCACTGCACATCATAGGCTGCTACCAGACAGCTGACTGTGTATGGGGTGCAAACAACAGCTTTTTTTAGTTTTTTTTTTTATTAAGTGACTCTGCATCCAGTCTTCATTACAATAGCTGTAGAAGGCCCAGAACTATCACTGTAGGACCCAAAAAAAAGCCCTCCTCCTCAAGAAAGAGTATTAAAATTCTTAGTGATTACATGCTGAAGCATTTGCAGCAAAGTGAAAGTTTAAAGCACTCATAAATTCCAGTAAAGCTCACATAATACTAGGTACAGAAAGATAGTTAGGACCAGAAGTTGGTGACAGTGAAATTTATAGGGGAAAATTTAAGCGTATATTGAAAGGATAGAATGATGGGAAATTGAGATGGTGTATCTGTCACAATCGTCAGAAACTTGAATCCACCAGGATTCCAGTTTCCGAAAACAACCAAATTTTGGTTTTTGGGTTCCTGTTAAACTGAATAATTGAGGAAATTCTTTCTGTTGCTATGACTTTATTTTATTTAATCCTATTCTTCTGTATCACACCGACTTGACAATTTCCACTTCAGAACACAAATTCACATTGTTGTTGACAAGATTAGAATTACGTCTGCTTCCATCAGAGGCATGCCCACTATGCTTCGTATGTGAATAGAATGAGAGAAAGCCCTAATAATTGGAACAATGGGATGTACCCTCTGTCATGTACTTCACAGTGGTTTGCAGAGTGTAGATCTAGTTGTAAATAACACTTATCAGATAAAGGAACTTGCTAATGGAACATGTACCAAGGCACCCAGGAAATGAAATGTGCAAAAGGGAGTGCAAAAGTGCTGAGGTAGCCAAAGAATGGATGCCGGAGAACAAATTATTGAGTGCACTGGGCTTAGTATATATATAATGTTCAAACCAATAGCTGATCACTTACTAGGTGTGAAGCCATAATGTAAACAACTAGGTTGCTTGTCCCCATAAAAAAGAGAGATAACCATTAGATCATAAAAAGTATAAACTATCTTAAAAGAAATTAAATTATACATGGATCAGAGGATGAAGTGTATAAGCCAAATATATATAGCTGGGTGATATTAAAACTCATATCACACTCACTCATGTCTTACCACCTAAAATAAAGGATCAGTCCTCTGGTAAGGCACAGCCTTTTGGCCAGTAAAAATCAATCTATTAGAACCCCATGTCGATTTGAAGCCATATTGACTTAATTGTCCTTGACTGTATTAAAAATATGAAAATGTTTTTCAGAGACTGCTACCAGTCACAAATTTTGTTTGCTTTATTAAGTAATTGCTTTAGTAAATGATTTAAGTACATCATCAGTGGTGGCAGTCTCTTAAAATCGTTTCAAGACTATATGTGGTTCAGTAGTATTCTGAGGCACTAGAAAGTTATGAAACTACTTACCAGATGACAAAATGCATTAGATTGTATGACGGCCCTTTTTAAGGTAGGTTATAATCATTTCGTCTCATCTCAGACTGTGGAAGGAAGTATATTCCTGTTGTAGTGTAATTTTTACTGACCACAGCTCACTTTCCATTGTGTGCAGAGACTACCTATTCACTGATTTATAACATTCTCGTCAATAATAATGGTATGGCATACAAAGGGGTAACACATCAAGTCACCTCAAGCAATTTATGGGTCTTCTTAACACTTAAAATTGAAAGTTCATTCTTATGTATTCCCATGTGGCCTAATACCCAACAGCAATACACAGTTATTTTTTTTAATTTTGCAGGTTAAAAATGTCTTGCAGAAAGCAAGGAACTATTTTAGCTACAAATTGGATTATATGTATTTTAGGAAGTTAACAGAAAGAAAATAAAGACATTAATTATAAAGAAGTTAAGTTAATGATCGTACACCTCATATTCTTCAGTGTCGCAATTGGATTGAAATCTGTGTTGACAATAATTTCATTGGATAGGTGACACCACAACAAGTGGGATGATAAACTAAAGCAGCAGACAAGGTAATCTCCTAGCACAGAGACATCAATATAACATCTTAAAATCATGATGCTTGCTCAAGATACCACAAACCTTAAAAGGATAAAGTGGTATGCTGCAGTCTCTCTATTTTTGTAGACCTAAATTTGATCTGGTCTTCATCGCAAAAAAGCTGATTTTGTGCTCAAAATTTGTGCCATTGTTAGGCCAAACAGTTACTGAGAAATGTTACAAATTATCAGTGAATATCTGACAAGATGTTGATGATTTTCACTTATGGACCATCTGACAGCGGTCCATAAGTGAAAATCAACAACATACCGTAGTATTACGCGCAACTGAGGAGGACAGGACCAAAAAATTGAAGACGAAAAAATATCTGACAAGAGTTTGAATGCAATTAGCTTCATCACAAGTTGCAGCAGTGTGACTAAACTAACAACCTAGTTGTTGGACTTATGTAGTAAGATCCAAAGACTAACCTTATGGCCTCATGATACAGTGAATCAAGGTATAGGTATGAAAACTTAAAACTTTCTTGGAAGTGTGTAAAGTAAACAGCAACCACAGTATAATTGATTTCAAACAAACTTCCTGTTATTTGTAACAGACAGCATCTATCTGCTTTAACTCTTTTTTTTCTCTCTATTTCAGGATGTAGCAAGTTATCAACCACAAGATTTAGTTACCTCTCCAACTCCTTAAAACTAAGCATAATAGCATACTTGTTGTAGATTGAAAGCAAAAAGACAGTATTTGAAAAGAAGAACTGTTTTTTGAGACAAAACAAAAAGTAGCTCAATAGCCAGACTTGGGGGCCACATGATGCTGCTGGTATATTAATTCTTCATTCTCTGTGTAAGACTCCATCATATAGGAGTTCTGGAGGTGCATCCAATTAGCATACTGTTCTCCTGTTAGTTTGTGTTGACTTTCAATAATGTGGCCACTTTTTTGCTTCAAGTAACTCTTTGGTCATCTTCATAAATCTGAATTGAAACCTGTTAGGCTCCCCTAACAAAAGTAAAATCAATCATATAAGGAATTAAACATGCATCCTCTGTATTGTAGTCAATCATGCTGATCACTGGCTTGAAGTTCAATGCGTGCAATTGCCATTTATTAACCATTCTTCTAGCTTATTTAATTACAAGTCTGTTTTCTAATTTCTTCCTATATAAATGTTAGGGTGACACATTTGAAAACAAATTAATTCATATCTGAGTATGAAGACCAAATGAAGTTAATGCTGAATGAATTTCATGAGCCATTTATACAGGTGACAGTTTTGATAATGAGAGGCAGATGTCAACAAGTGCTTCATCATCAACTCCAAAAAGCATGTCACACCCTGGAGAACTGGACAATGAAATGGTATCTAGGATTTAATGCATCCAACAGCAAACTAGACTCATTTCAAAAAAACCATCAACCAAATCGCTCAGAAGTACAACTTTTTGGCAAGCTGATACAATGGACCACATCAGTTATAAACCTACATTTTCTCATTGATATAAAACTCACCAGGTGGAGCCACATCTCAGAAATTTGATGCACAATCTTTCGGAGGCTAGTGAATCACACCCCCTAATTAACAAAAAATTAGAATCATCAATCAACTGTGATCTGACAACCTTAAAAATGTTCATAGGCCCACTGATGAACTATACATGCATTATCTGCAGCTAGAACACAACTACATAGGGTGCAATCCCTCCAGGATAAGGCACTTTGGAGGATTTTCCACATGCTTTCAAACTTCCCATCATGCTAGCTTCCTGATGCGGCCAAACAGTTAGAAGTTATAAAAACATTTAAGAACAATGCCAGACAATTTTACAGGCAATCAAGAGGGCCTGATAACCCAATAATTAATAATTTACCAATTAGACAAGCTCAACGACCCCCAACACTACAAATCCTCAGTGGATTCACTCATCAGACTGTAAGGTGCCAGAGACAAAGACAAAATGTCCATAGCTAAATCACATTCTTGAAGACACACCAACACCAATAACGAATAAACACAATTATTGTTCTTGCAAGAGTAATAGCAGTAAATTCCCAAAGGTAAAAACTACCACTGAACCCAATTCATTGTGACAGGGAACAATATATGTGAGCTCAGAATGAGTGTGTCTGAGCAGTGTTGATACAATATATAAGCCAATGTAAGTTGCAATCAGTGTCCCAGGAACTGATCCAACCATTAACACTACTGAGTGAACAATGCAGACTTTTATCAAGTGACTAATTAGATTACCTACGGTTGGAATAGTTATAGGTTAAAAACTAACATTCTAATTGATAATTTTGTAGTGATATTTTTCGGTAAATACGAAGTACTGTTAGCATAGTTCTTATGGAAAATAAAAAGTTTCTTGATAAAATGACTGTCGATGTATGACATAAGTTTCTCAAATGGGACTATCTGCTTCACAAATTTATAACAGAAACAAGAAATTTCAAAACAACTCTATAAAGGTACTACATAGACACTCGCTGAATCAACTAACAGGTATTTGGGTAATGTAGTTTTGGGGGGACATTCTCATTGTGAACAGGCAAATGACACATGTTTGAAAACATGACTCACCAAATCACTAACCAATACAAGCACTGTATCATACAGAACCTAACTATGAATTTGTCATGTAACAGTCATAATAAGAACTACAGCAAAATTCTGTGGGACCCTCAGGTAACAACCATGTTTTATTATTATTATTATTATTATTATTATTATTATTATTACAGGATTAATCAATACAAAGATTAATTAATAACAACATCTTGTTTTATTCCTGTTATCCTTCACCAGGCCTCTTTATCCAGTGCATCTTCCTTGTCAATGTTCCATTACTCCATTTATGTGGTCTGTCCAAGAATGTCGTGGTCTTCCATGCTTAGGTCTGCCAGATTGTTTCCATCATCATTGACTTGCAAATTACCCAATGTGGCGTCACATGAAGTAAGACTTGCAACAAGGTGGCCAAACCAGGACGGGACCTCCCAGCCAACAATGCCATATGATCACTTTTTATTGTAGTGCACTAAACATTGATGATATGCCTTGTAGTGGTCACCTATGGTCAACATCAGCTGATGACTGCTACCTACACCGATTAGAACGCAACAACTGCAATTGGCCCTCTTGGAGGCCCTTAGGAGAGCTCTGTTGAGCCATGTCATATACAATTGTTTCCACACAATCAATTTGGCTTCTAGGCATCCATTACAAACAACAGTACAAATCTTCACCAGTACTTGAATGCATCGTGAAGGTAGACAAGGACACACCTGCAAAATGGAACCTGGATTGATGGGCTTGTATTTGTCTGTTGCCTCAGTTACTGAAGAGTGTAGATGTAGCCAGGTACCAGTACATATCACAAGTATGCGGTCCCACAGGTTCAGAACAATGATGCTTCAGTTATGTTTTGGGCTAGTGTCATGTACAGATGTTGGCCTATTCTCATTTGAGGTCTGTGCAGTATCAGTGAAATATACTGTAACCAACTGGACTGCCCTACAGTTAATATATTGGCAGCAGGTTCATCTTCCAAGGCAATAATGTATGAGCATTTTATACTACACAGTACAGGGTGGCCCACAGCTATATGAAATTTTCTGAAAGTTACAAGTTTGCTATCTCTCCTCCTCTTCCCCCTCCCCCCTTCCTCGCACACTTTTATTACAATTGACAAAAACGTAATCTGTTAAAAATTTTGTGTGAACTCCAACAAATTTTGTGTGAACTCCAACAAATTCTATGCAACCCTCAAACCCATGAAGTTGGATCATAGCATCTGCCATAACTATTTCCATTAAAACATGTCATATTCTTCCTTATTCCACTGTATACTAGCCTCTTGTGAGACTCATGTGAGAGACACATACAAGGAAAATGCAGCAATTGTTAAAAATCATTCTGACTCATATTACTGAAACATTCTTTTACACAATTCAAAACACAAGTGGAAAGTTTACAAAATATCAAGTTTAGTTCTGATAATGCACACATTTTCAATTTGAGAAACTCTTTCATTTACAATAATCATTTTACAACATTAGTTTCTGTAGAATCAAAAGATAATTTGATTAACTAAATACTGAACTTTATATATTCCTGAAAGAAGATTTAGCAACAGCTGGATATTTTTTATAGTCTCCAGCAACAATTTGTAATTTTTTGTGAGAATTTTATTGTTGTCCTGAACAAGTTTGACATCTCTCTTTGCAACGTAATTCCCATCACATCAAGTTCTTAAATAGCACTTTCATGTTGAGGGGTCTCCATGGAGAAAACTGGTGCTGATAGAAAACCTCATAAAGAGAATTTGCCTAACATTTGTAACAACAGAAAAAAATCAATATATATAAATAGAGACCAGATTATGTGCATTTGCATATTTTAACTAAAAACTAGTACCTATACATATTTTCAGTCTATGTTTACAATATTTTAAAAATTTAGATGGGCAGTCTCTAGCTCGATCCAGTTTTGATGCGTCTCAGATTGACCGCGACCTAGAACTGCATGCAATCGCTAACAGAGAGGGCACTGCCTAGCGAAATCATTGCAGAACATGAACAGGAATAGAAACAGGCAGAAAGAGTCAATTCTCCTACCCCCATGCCCCCTGGTTAATCCCCTCTGCTGTCATACAGTATGCGTCAGCAACAATTAAATTAAACTACACAAGCTTTTAGTCGCACATCCATTGTTTCAGTTTAGCTTTCTACTTACTTGTACACAGTTGAACATGTTTATGACATGTAGTGTGTAATGTGTAGTATGCCGTGCCGCCCAAAAAAAGAAATGTCATTCTGTGGATAGCTGACCATCCTAGAACATTTAAATATGATGGAATTGTTTTATATTGTCAAGTTTGCGAGAAAAACGTTTTGTGCAAAAAAGAGTTTCAAATAGATCAGCATGTCAAGACAAGTCAGGAATGCATAAGAAAGGACCATGATAACTTCTGACAACAGCAACTTGTATTAGCAGGGATTTGTCCAAATGTAACCATAAAAGTCAGTTTAACATGGCTCTATGTGGAGCATTCATTGCAAGTGATATCTCTCTTTGCAAACTTACAAACCCTATCCTCAAAGGCTCCCTGCACAAAAATATTGCTTACATCAAAATATACCAGATGAATCAACACTGCGTAAAATATACATACCGAAAATTAATGTAAATGTTTTGGAAGAAATACGCAATGAACTCAAGGACACCATTATCTTGATTTCAGTTGACAAAACCACAGATACTTGTTGCCGTTATTTTGCAAATTTAATTGTTGGTGCTTTAAAAGAAAAACCTCCTCCTTCATATTTAGTGGCCTGCAAAGAACTCGAAAAAGTAAATCATCCTATGATTGCGATTTTTGAATGCGGGTATTAGAAAAATATTTCCAGAATCTTGAGAGACTCAGAGTGTTTGCGTTTATTTCAGATGCTGCTCCCTATATGATCAAAGTGGGAAAAGCCTTCCGAGTATTTTATCCCAATTTGATTCATGTGATGTGCTTTGTTCATGGAGTACATCGCCTTGCTGAAGAAGTACGTTCCACATTTGTGAATGTAAAAAAACTGATTTCATCCACAAAGAAAGTGTTTCTAAAGGCTCCTACTTGCATCGGAAAGTGTTTCTAAAGGCTCCTACTTGCGTCGAGACCTACAAAGAAAAACTACCAAATGTGCCATTACCTCCTGAATCAGTGGTATCTCATTGTGGTATGTGGATATAAGCTGTGTTGTTTTACAATAAACATTTTGAGGTCATTCTAGGGGTAGTAAATGACTTCAATAGTGCTGAGGCTTTGCCAGTTTGCCAGTGCACGGAAGCTTTTAATGATCCTGGTATTAAAAAAAGACATTGTTGTGGTTAGCACTCTTTTTCCCGATATACATGCAAGTATTAAAAAGCTTGAAAATATTCAGTTAATGAATAAAATTATTCTAGTGAACTCCATTGCCAGCCCAAGAAAGCTTAAAGAAAAGTATTAAAACATTTTAAGCAATAATCGAGACTTTGAACCCTTGGGCCAAATTGATAGTTTTATTAACAGGACGGATGAACTTTTACCAGAAACAGTAAGTTCCCACATAGCACCCAAATTCAAATATGGCCCAGTTATGTCAGTTGATGTAGAATGGTCCGTTTCTGATTATAAAAATGTTTTGAGTGGTCAAAGACACAATCTTACTATGGAAAATTTGGAACAGTACTTGGTTATTTATGTTTACTGAAACAGAAAAAGTAAAATAAATTTTAAATGAAGCTTTGGTCCAATAGTATTAATTAAAAGTTAATGCTATTCAAAAAATTCATGATCGCATGTCTTTTTTTTAAAAAAAAAATAAAATAAAATATTACAGAGTTTTGAATGTGCCCTCTGTGTGTGATATATCTTGAAGTTGGACCTGTAAATATTGATTATTTCACTGCTACTCACTCTCATCGCATGTGCTTGTATAGCACAGAAGGAACAATTTTTGATGCACAGTATGCATCTTCATTTTGAAAAGTTTTAGAAAATAACCTCAGAAAGGCCTCTTTCCTAACCTCTACCACAGAGTATTCAGAAAATAATATAAGCGTTCTAAATGTAACGATGTTTTGCACTCTTCTTCATAATTGATACGCACAGGTTCGACTTTGAGATATAATGCATGCAGTAAACCATGTTTTTCTATCGTTTGATCTCGCATATTTTCACACTTTTCATGCATTTTTAATGCATATCTTATGGTTTTTGTAGTGCAAATAATCTGGTCTCTATTCATAAACGAAGAAAGATCATTTTGTGTGTAATGTATCTTTTCACTTGATTTTTACTCTCCTTCCCCTTCATCTTTTCCCAATTCTAAGCTACCTTGAGCTGTATTTTCGTTGACCTTTGTTGGAACATTGTTGTCCAACAAAGCTAAAATCAGTTTCTGGAACTAATACTAAAGCTGACTGGAGTTTTCTCTCCCTTCCCCCCCCCCCCCCCTGCCCCCCCAGCCTTTCTGATTACTGGATCAATAGCCTGGTAATTTATCAATTGATTCATGAACAAGAAGTCATGGTAAGGTATCTTAATTGCTTCTGCTAACAGTAACCAGGCTTGGACATACATAAGTGCAAGAAAAATACATATTCTTGTTAATAAGTTCTTCCCCATATTAGATGAGTGAAACTGATCTTGAAACATGTATACAGTAACTTGAATGCATATATGGCCTTTGCTATCCATCTAGAATGAGTTACAGCTCCTTAAATGCAAAACGATAGCCCATTCTTTGCAATACCACTAAGAAAGATCATTGTTAATTCCAGCAGTTTTCAGTAATCATCTTGCACTTGCTTCTGGGTAGAAAGTTGATCTTCCAGAAGTTCAAGAATAATAGATAATAGACCAAACGTTATCCAGGTACTTCATTTCTTCTTCAGTAGCACTACTGCACTTGGTGAGCCTTGGCTTCTTCAACAATCTTCCTCCACAGTTCTTGGTTATTTGCTGCTCTTTTCCACCCCCGGACTCTCATACTGGTGATATCCATTATTACCTCGTTGATCCATCTTCTTCTAGGTCTCCCTTTCCATCTAGCTCAATGGATCACACTTTTCATCATTTTCTTTGGAATTCTATCCTCTTCCATTCTCTCCAAGTGTCCTAGCCATCGTATTCGCTGTGATTTAACAAATTTTACTATGTCCCTGCCTTGAATTAACTCTTGTAATTCGGCATTGTAGCGTATTCTAAAGCCTTCTTCCTCCCTTATTGGCCCATAGATTTTGTGTAGTATTTTCTGCTCAATGGTTCTTAGTGCATTTTTATCGTGTTCTGTCAATGTCCATACCTCTGACCCGTATGTGATAACTGGGTGGACTAGGGAATTATATATTTGCAGTTTTGTTTTTCTTGTAACAAGGCTATTTTTGAAAAGCTGCATATTTGCAAAGTAAGCTCTGTTTCCTGCTTTTATTCATTCCCTTATGGCCTTTCCAATACTGTTATCATTTGTTATTAGGGCTCCTACGTAGTTAAAAGAGGACACACCTTTGAAGCATTTCCCATTGATGTTTAGGTTTTTAGGGGCCTCAGATTGTGATATTACCATATATTTGGTTTTGTTTTCATTTACTATGAGGCCAATTTTTAAGGCTTCTGTTTCCATTGTCTTGTATGTTTCTAGGAGTATATTGGTATTTCTTCCTACTATAGCGATGTCATCAGCGTATGCACGTATCTGGCTAGTTTTCATAAATATGGTGCCTCTTTTGTTGATTTTATTTACTACACTATGCAGGGCTATATTGAATAGGACAGTGGAGAGGCTATCACCTTGCTTCACACCTTTATTTAAGTCAAAGCTTTCACTTGTTCTGTTAAGAACCTTTATTTTTGCTCTTGTCTCTGTCAATGTCATTCTGATTAATCTTATTAGTTTAGCACATACACCAACTTCTTTCAGTACTCTGTATAGTTTTTGCTGATTTATGCTACCAAAGGCTTGTTTGAAGTCAATGAATAGGAAATGTAGATCTACATCATATTCATAGGACTTTCCATCATTTGTCCTATCAGAAATATTTGATCAGTTGTTCCTCCGTCTGGCCGAAAGCCACGCTGATATTCCTCTAGTATGCCTTCTGCACGCTTTGTATCCTTTCGTTTAATATACTTGTGAAGATATTATAAGCTATGCTTAGGAGTGTTATACCTCTATAGTTTTCACATGCCGGTCTGTCCCCTTTCTTATACATGGGGATTATTTTTCCAATTATCTGCCACAGTTTCTGTTTCCAATATATCTGATATCAATGGGTGCAGTTCCTTCATTACAGCCTCACCACCAATTTTTATTAATTCAGCAATTATGCTGTCTTCTCCAGGGTCTCTATTGTTTTTTGACTTGTGCACAGCCTGGGAGACCTCTTGTAGTGCTGGCTTCCTTGCCCTATTGGTTTCATTGTCTACTTCCAGCTCCACTCTTTCCTCCTGTACTGCTGTCTCTTCATCTTCTAGGCTGGTGCTTAGCGTATCTTTGAAATACTCTGCCCATCTTCCCACTATCTCTTCTTCCTCCCTTATCATTTTCCCATCATTACTGGAACATGCCATTGTTTTTGGTTGGAACCTATTCTTCATTTTGCCAGTAGCACAACAGAACTTTCTTATTTCACTCTGTTCGTTTAATTCTTCTAGTTCTTGAAATTTCTTATTATTCCACTCTCTTTTCTTTCTCTTGCACAGTCTGTTGGCTCTTCTCCTTAATTCTCTATATTGTTCCACATTATTTCTGTATTTTTTTAAAGTACTTTTGTTCTTGCCCTGTTCTTTTCCTCTACTGCTCGCCTGCAATCTTCATCAAACCATTCCTGGGTTCTTCTATTCCTTCTTATGCCTATTATTTCCTCTGCAGCATCCTTAATGGCTTTTTCAATCCTGTTCCACCTATCATCTACTCCTACTGCGGTCTCTTCATTGCTCAACTTTCTGCTTCAGTTTGTCTGTATTACATTTCATCGTCTTTCCTGTTCTGTTGCCATTTGTTAGTGACAGTTTCCCTCTCAAGATTGATTTTATCACAAAGTGGTCTGAATCACAGTTTGGTCCTCGGCACCTCCGTACATCCGCAACTGACTTGGAGTGGCAAGCAATTACTAAAATATGATCAATCTGATTGACTACTCGATTGGCTGCAGACTTCCAAGTACCCAGATGGATCCTTTCATCTGGAAAACAGGTACTTTTAATAATCATATTATTCCTTGCTGCGAATTGGCATAGTAAATCTCCATTCTAGTTGTTTTCTTCACATAGTGAACATTTTACAGAAACTCCATATGGGTGTTCATTCCTCCCTATTTTTGCATTAATATCTCCTATTACTAGCATCAGGTCATATTTAGGTATTGCGCGGTATACTTTTTCCAAGTCTTCGTAGAACTGTTCTTTAATTATACCCTCTTTTTCCTCTGTTGGTGCATGTGCATTAACTATTGATATATTTCCAAATTTCCCTCTTAGTCTGAGTCTGCACATCCTTTCATTTATGGGTTCAAATTCTAGAAAGCTTTTCCTAACTTCCCTAGTTATTATAAACCCTGTTCCAAGTTGGACTGTTCTTTCTTCTGGTCCACTATATACCAATGAGTACTCAGGTTTATCTATCTGCCCATTCCCTTGCCATCTTATTTCCTGTAGCCCTATAATATCATATTTGAATTTTAAAATTTCATTGGCTATTTCTTTCATTTTTCCAGGCTGAAGCATTGTCCTCACATTCCATGATGCTACTGTTAGATCCTTTATCCGTTTCCTTCACCAGGGTCGTGATACATGCTTTCCATTCAGTTTCCGAGGCTTCTGTCTAATTCCTGTTATTTTTTTACAGTATGGGGTTACTAGCCCCATGCCCAACCCCCAACCTGGATTTGTATGAGGTTTAACTCCTCTAGGGTAGCTGGCTTCACTACACCTCTAGAGCCCTCCCTGCCCTATGTTGTGGGACACACTTTGTCTGGCTCCTCTGTTGAGACCAATCCAGCTTGGGTGACCCTGCCAGTAGCTATGCTACCACTGGCATAACTCTCGACTTCAGCGAAGCACACAAACCCTCCTGCCCAGCATTGAAGGTGCCTACTATAAGGCGGTGTCCCCTGGGAGGGCCAGGTACTTCACTGCTACCAGTTATATAAATATCCTCAACCAGGTTACTGCAAATTTCTTGAAAATATCCATGGCCACACCAGATATTTCTGAGATGTTGAAAAGAATTTTGATTTATGAGCAGGTTTTCAGTTTCATGCCTGAAAGCTTCTGCAGCAGCAAGTAAACTCCATTTCTATGATTGGTTTTATACCCAATAAACACTTCAGAGAGATGAGGAGTAAAAAACTGGAGTGTTCGAGTTTTTTACTGCTGCTATTTTTAGTCTTATTTGCTAAATGACAACAGAGGATCTCTCACTATCGTCACTGATTTCACTTCCTTGCCTTCTTGATGTTCAATGAACACTTCCTGATATAGTAATCTAGTAAACTGTAGTGTTAGAAATTTCTTATCTTCTTCATTTTCACCTGTCCCAAATTACCAGAATGAGCTATGTCAAAGTGATCATCCATGTTTTCCACAATGATATCTCTTTTTCCATTTTCTGTGCCTGAAACGCTAATTAAATGTTTTCTATAGAATACAACATACAGATTGAGTAATTTTTCAGTGCAGTAGTCTGTTCTTCTAGTAGGAATTTGTGCTTTTTTCCAAAAATTGGAAGTTTTCTGCACTTTGCCACATTGTAAGATTTGCAGTTCTTGAAATATAGAAGTAAACACTTAGAACTTGCTTGATTGAAGATAGTTTGGCACTAATAATTTCATTGGAAACAGAACACTCAAATCTTCCTTTTTAGCACTGAAAACGAAGAACATGAAGAAGCTGATGCCATTTTCTTATAGAAAGAACAGTATGACAGCGGCATCAAATTTCACCAGCAGCACTAACATTTCAGTAACAATAGTTTAAAAATCAAGAGATTCTCTCACGTAGTAGTGCTCTTAAGACATTTCATCAATACCAACTTTTACCTAACTGCAAAAAGGCATTGATCATTCTGCCAAATAATAGGCTGTTTCACAGATTTCAAAAACATTGACATGGATGACATACAAGGTAATGATATCTGAAATGTAAATATCTTCTATTTCTCACAGATCAGTGCCCGTCAAAGCTAGAGAGTACAAGAGTCAGAATAATTAACTGCAGTATCCTTTGATAACAAGGAGCTCTCTTTCACTTGAATCGCGGAATGCCTGTAGACGAATTCCTAACAGCAGTAGTACTGGTTGATAGCCTGACAGTTACAGTGGCTAATAATGTACCAGCATTTCACATATGCAATGGCTTATCTCACACATACATTAACCTGTGATCTTGAAGTATTAATCACTTCAACATGACAAAAAAAATGCGACATGAGAGAGAATTAATGCTGAGTAATGAAATCTTGGGAATACATTTGTCTAGGGAACATGCTGAAGTGATTAATACTTCAAGATCACAGGTTAATGTATGTGTGAGATAAGCCATTGTATATGTGAAATGCTGGTACTTTATTAGCCTCTGTAACTGTCAAATGTTGAACGCAAGCATGCAAACACGAACGCATTGCATTATAAGATGCCGGATGTCAGTTTGTGGGATGGACTTCCACGCCTGTTGCACTTGGTTGGTCAATGCAGGGACAGTTAAGGCTGTTTGTGGATGATGCTGGAGATGATGTCCAATGACGTCCCATATGCACTCGACTGGAGACATATGGTAATCAAGTGGGCCATAGCAACATGTTGACACTCTGTAGAGCATGTTGGGGTACAACAGCAGCACATGGGCAAGTGTTATCCTATTGGAAAACACCCCTGGAATTTTGAAAATGAATGGCAGCACAAAAGGTGGAATCACCAAATTGATGTACAAATTTTCAGTCAGGGTGTGTGGGATAATGACAGCAGCGCTCCCAGCATCATATGAAATTTCAGCCCACACCACAACTCCAGGTATACGTCCTGCGTCTATAACATAAACAGGTTGGTTGAGGCCCTCAACTGGTCTCCTCCTAACCGACACATGGCAACCACCAGCAGTTTTCACCAGAAAACAGACCTCCACCCTGCTCTCCAATGAGCTCTCACTTGACACCACTGAAGCCGCCGATGGGAGAAGTTTGAGCTCAGTGGAATACACACTATAGGTTGCCTGGCTCAGAGCTGTCCTTGAGATAACTGCTTTCTAACAGTTTGTTGTGTCACTTGGTGCCAACTGCTGCTCAAATTGCCACTGCCTATTCAGTATGACGAGCCAGAGCCACACGCCGAGCATAATGGTCTTCCCTTTCAGCAGTGCTAAGTGGCCATCCATAGCCCAGTCTTCATACGATTGTACATTCTTGTGACAACCACTGCCAGCAATCATGTGCAGGGGCTACATTCCTGCCAAGTCTTTCTGCAATATTGCAGAAGGTACATTCAGCTTCTCGTAACCATATTACACAACCTTGTTCAAAGTCAGTGAGGTGCTAATAATGGCATCTTTGTTGCCTTAAAGGCATTTCTGACTAACATCAATTCACCATATTCTATCTCAAAAGCAACTAATGCTCATGAGTGATACAGCATGTATTTAAATCAAACATGATTTGCATCCTCATAGTGGTGCTACTAACACCACTCTTAAGTGACAGGAGCGAAGTTTGAATAGACATTGCCTTTTAGGTGTAGATAATGCCTACCAACTTTCATTTATGTCTCATGACTCCTTTATTGGTATTGCAATTTTTTCCCATTGCAGTATTTTGAACGTAGTGTTAGTCAATATATTTGTCACTAGATCAAAAATTGTCTGAAAGGCAGAGTGCAGTGCATTGTCCAAGATTGACTGTCTTTTACAGTCAACCAAATAATATCTGTTGTGTCCCAAGAGAACATAATTAGACTGTTGCTGTTCATGTTATGTATTATGATTTAGTTGACGATATTAATTGCAGTCTTTTCACAAAATATTCACTTAACAATCAGAAGACTATCATGCAGAAATTGCAGTAATATCCAGTTATATTTTGATAATTTATCAGCTGGTGCAAAAACTGGCAAATACTCTTATTGTAGAGGGATACACAGTTGTGTACTTCACAAAAAATAGAAAGGCAATAAACTTTGACAATAGGATTTATAAGTCACAATTGGTTGGTTATGTCACACAAGTATCTTTGAGTAATAATGTGTACACACATGAACTGGAAAAGTGACATGGACTGTTATACGTAAAGGGTATGGCTGATATGACTCATAGATTGGATACTGGAGAACTTCAGTTTATCTACAACAGGTATCACTTACAACACTTCTATAGTTCAGGTGCTGAGGTCTATGGGACCCCATATTGGGGTGGACTAAGAGGGAATATTGACTTCACACAAAGAAGGGCAGTGTGAATGGCCACAGCTTTGTTTGACTGGTGAGAGAATGTACAGGAAATACTATAAAACTTAACGAACAGCCATACAGAAGGCACCATGAATCTCAGATGAGTCTGCTTTGCAAACTTCAATAACCATCTTTCACGGCAGAAACTATGAATATTACTGTCCCCCGAGTCTGAATTATAGATAATGCACACAACACTAGGAAAATAACTCACACAAAATCAATTACTCTCTTGACCCACTAAGCATGAATGGAATGGAAAGAAATCAAACTTCATCTTCTCTTCAGGCATTAGGCAGGAATTGCCTGTTACGGTTCCGATCTCTGTCGGGGTCTTCCTCTGTCTCTTCTCCCATGGCACTTATAATTTCTTGCTTCAAAGAAAGTCTCTCACTCTCCATTCTTTGTAGATGTTCACTCCATTTTCTCCTATAATCTCTAATTTTATCATTGGAGCTAAGGATTTGCAGTTTTTCTCTAGTATCTTGATTTCTTAGCCTGTCTTCTCTTGTGAAACTTTCTAACATCTCTAAGGAATTTCATTTGTTGTGCCTGAATTCGGCTTTCTTGCTTCTGGGTAAACACCAAGGCCTCACTTCCATAGAGCAGTGTGGGAACTGCAACTGTTTTGTAAAATTTACTTTGAGTGTCTTTCCTGGTTTTTTTTTTTTTTTTAGGTTTCTGTTACTTGTTTCTCATACCTGGCTGGATTTATTAAGCTTAACTTCAATATCTCTGCTGTAGTCATATGTCATTTCGCATCCAAGGTAATTGAAATGGTTTATTTGCTCTAAAATCTGTTAATCTATCACTATTTTGGTTCTTCCCCTTGAAGGCCATGGTCTTAGTTTTTTCTTTTGAAATTTCCATGTTAAATTTTGTACTTGTTTAAGCAAATAGATTCCTTTCTGAAGGTCATCTTCCTTGTCTGCTAGGACCACTGCATCATCAGCATACAGTAAATTATTTAAAAGAATGTTCCTGTCTAGGTAGATGCCTTTCTGAAATTCTGATTTCTATATACGTATTATTTCATTAATGTAGATGTTGAACAAAGTTGGAGAGATGCAGCAGCCTTGTCGTACCCCTTTGTTAGTTGGTATCTCATTAGTTGTTTTATCATTGAGATCTAGAGTGATATTTGTGTCTTGCTATAAACTTATTGCATTTACTAAATGCTTTGGATATCCGCGATTCGTCATTATTTCCCATAGTTTCTGTCTATTGACACTGTCAAAAGCTTTTTTAAAGTCAATAAAAGCAATGTGTGTTTCTTTATTATACTCTCTCTGTTTTTCTATTATTTGCTGTAGAATAAAAATTTCATCTACTGTGGGGCATTCTTTCCTGAAACCCATTTGTCTTCCTGCAGTATTGCTTCTGGTATGTTTTTAAGTCCACTAAACTTATTCCTCTTTAATTACTGCATAGGCTTTTATCTCCTTTTTAAAAACTGATATCACTCTGTTATCCAGTCTTTGGGAATACTCTTCTTGTTCCAACATTCATTGAAGAGATGTAGCAGTTGGTGGAGCATCATTCCTCCACATTTTAATAATTCAGCATTAATGCCATCTTTTCCTGTTGCTTTTCTGTTCTTAAGTGATGTTAGTGCAAATGTTAATTTGTCAGACTATTTCATCTAATCCTTTCTCGTCTAGTTGTTCAATTTCAATTCCTTGTGCTGCATGATCGTACCACAATTCACTGTAATGATTCATCCAATGTTCTTCAATACTATTTATTTGTATCTTCTCTCATTCTCTTGTGTTTAAAGTTTTTAAAACCTTATATGGAATTTGTCGTGGATATCATGTTCAATATTAGAAATAAACCTATCCCAGTGTTCCTGATGTACTTTCATTACTACGCATTTAATGTATTTCTTCTCTCCTTATAGTATTGTTTGTTCTCAATAGTGGGGTTGCTTAAGTATTTTATATACGCATCCTGTTTTTCTTTGACAGCTTTCATTATATCCTCATTCCAAATTTTTAGGCCTTTTCTTTTCTGCAAATATATATTTTTTTTTTTATTGAGAGCTTCTCCTGCTACTCTACACACACTATTCTTCAGAGTTTGCCATTCTTCTTCCATATTATCTGTAGTTTGTAAGTTTGCTAGTTCTTCATTTAATCTCCTTTGGTGCAGGTGCCTGATACTGTCCTCTTCAAGCAAGTATATCTTATAAACACTATGATCTTGTAGGTTTGTTACTCATTTCATTATTTTCTTCCATTTTGTAAATAGATCTATTCTGGAGGTTTGTAAGAAATGATCTGATCCTATACCTTGTTCTGCATAAACACTTGTATCCATAACTTGGCCCACTAGCTTACCATTTACTGAGATTTAGTCAATTATTGATCTAAGACCTCTGCTGGCCCAAGTATACTTGTGTATATCATTTTTCTTAAAAAGTGAATTTGTGATTTTTAAATTGTTGTAAGTGACAAAATCTCTTAGTAATTTTCCATTTCCATTACATATTTGTTCTCCAAACGGACCTATAATGTTTGTTATTGGGGTTTTCCTATTCTGGCATTGAAATATCCCATAATAATAATCAGATCAATAGCACTGTATTCACCCCGTCTCCTGTAGTTCTTCATAGAAGCTTTTAGACTCATCTTTTTTTGCCTTCAGGTGCATATACACCTACAAAGGTGGCATTACCCCTTATATCAGTTTCAGCCTAACTAAATATTCTTTCACTTACGTATGTACAATCTTGAATGTCTTTTCCCATTTATTATGCAGTAGTAGTGTTACACCATTGCTTGCTCTTATGTTTTTCAACACCACTATAGAACATAATGTAATCCCCTACATATCTATTTCCTTTTAATTTCTGTGAGTGCTACAGCATTGATATTTGTGTTGCTTAGTATATTTACTAGTTCTACCTTCTTTTGGGAAATTCCTCTCACATTCCATGCTGCTACTTTGATGTGCCCATTTATCCATTTTTGTTTGTCCTTTTTCTTAGCCTTGTCATTTCCCTTTGAGACCGTCCTGTTTCCAAGGCTCATTTGGGTTCTGAGAGTGGTCCGTGTTTTCGGAGAGTTCGTTACCAGCCATCTGCTCAGCCCCCTTCTAGGAGGACCCGGATTTTCTTTCGGGGTTATCTCCCTTAGCCGATATGTTCTGGTTATTCAAAGGTGCTGGAAATAAATTCGCCTTCATCCTCTCCCATTGGCTTTGTAGTCTGTATCCACTGTGTGTCGTACATTGCCAAGGGATCTCATGACTCATGCCTTCTAGGATGTGGGAGTAGGGTCTGTTGGCAGAGCTGCATTGAAATCCTTGAGGTCTGATGGATTTCTCAAATATCAGTGGATATTTCCCAGAGCTTTGTTTCTGCAAACAGGTATCGGCAGCCCGAGCAGAGGGCTGAGACAAAAGCTGTGTGAAAGACTGGATCAAGTGGTAGCAGCCTGAGCAGAGATTCCGGGGTCCTTTGATTGTTGGAGAATAGAAAAGAGAAATGAAAGGCACCCTCAGGCCTCGAAACCTAATACTATTTACTGGGGTCGAAAGACAGATTTGGCCAAGGGAGGCCGATAGGGAAGAAAACAGAAGAAGCCTGACAAGTAAGTGGAAGTAATGTCAGACTTAGCTCAGGGCCTATGTGGTTGCCACCCACATACTTCCAAGACAGGAGCCCCCCTTGGGGGACTACTCTGTCTGGAATCTCATGAACTGACCTGTCTGGTATGGGTGACCCTACTGGAAGCATAGCTCAGTGGATCACTGATACACACAAACTTCCCCACCAATGTTAAGGTGGTAGTCCTTGACGAGGAGAAACCAAACTATACACCAAAATAAGAAGTACCTTCTGCTGCACACTTTAGTGTTTAATCGAGCACAGACTAGATGAAGCTTTAGTTTATCTACAGAAGCTCTTAGCTGTATACACTACACTGAACTAAAGGGGGCATTAAAAGATTCCCCACCCTCCTCACTATAAGTTTCACTGGGGGAACATAATACAATTCACTGACCAACACTGCAGCTGACTGGTTTGTTCCTCAATACAATTTCAAACACATGATTACTGGTATCAGACTTATTATTGTCCTTACCTCTACGCTTTAGTGAGTCCTACACATCTTTCTGAGCACACGTGAAAGCCATTACAGTTTTGGTGAGACTGTGTGTCATCAGTATTAGGTTTGTATACTACGTAACATTCCAAGTTTTTGCAACATTATTTAGTTTGGATGCATTACAAGAGGTAGCTGGTGTAGCTGTATTGGTTCACTCCCTCCGTTTGTATTTTCAGGGCTGAGACAAAAGCTCCGCGAAAGATTGGATCTAATGTATCCTCACCAGGTTTCTTTGCCTTACTGCACAATACGAAGATGGTAACCATGACATATAAATTTTTCTTCCCTGAAAGAAGACTGCTTGTCTCATTCACAATTGCCAAAACAATGAACACACACATCTGTGGATATAACAAAGTTAATCAAATTCAAGGATAGCGAGACATTTTGACTTTACAGCCTGAAATACTGTAGCTAGATATTTGACATCCCTTAGAGGCAGCAAAGCATGAATGCTGAGTCATTATGAATCAAACACTGGAACAAAAATTATTTTCTTTTCTAGTTTCTGGATGACAATGTTCCTATTACATTCACATTCCAGTAACATTTTTATGAGCAGCGCATCTGCCTTTCAACTGAATCCAGAAATCAATATTCACTGACATTAATATCTTTCAGCTCATTTTTACAAAATCCTAATTCAGCTGCCCACGGTTCTCAATGAGATACCTAGTTATTCTGGAATGCTGCAATTAATATGATAAGGCATTGCATCATTACCAGTTTTGACAATGTATTATCATTAAATGAACACCTCTTAGGAAAAGACAAGCAAGGATATAAAGTTTTAACAGTCGTGTGCAACAAAGCCATTAGAGATACAACATAAATGCAGACTGGGAAGGCTCATGTCCTTTTCAAAAGGAACCACCCAAGTCCAGTGTACGAATCACTGTTAAACTAATTTGAATGAATATGGTAACAATTTTGGTATTACAAATTACTTTATTTACAAGCATATTCTGCACAGTGCATAAATAATTATAAGATTTTATCTCTAAGTAACTAGTGCTTGTGTATAAATTAATTTATTTTTTAAGTATATGCTGCATAAAACTGAAAGACAGAATGAATTGTTAAACCTGTAATGGGACAGAAAGGTTAGGGATGAGATAAAACTCCGTGCAGCCAATAGAAACACATCTACCTTTTTGTAGAAGATCCTTCTTCCACAGGTAAAAAAACTGCTTTGGATCTTGACCAAGATACTATATTAGCCTACTACCTGACGTCACCTGCTGCTCCTTTCCAATTTTCCCCAACGAATTACTCTTTCCTACCTGACAAAGAAACAGTTAGGTGACCTGTTTTAAAAATTAGTATCGTAAGTACTGGGATTTGTATCTGCTGAACTATTAATGTCCAGCCTATCTGTCTCTATAATTTTATTTTGTCTTTCGCATTAATGTAAAATGCTAAATATCACCGAAGAAACATAATGTATATGAATAAGCAACTGCCATACCGGTCACTGAAGTAGGAGGTATCTGACTCATACTAAAAATGTGAGATTCTTTGCTGTACCATAATAATTTAAAATGAGATATTTGAGTAAAAGTAATGCATTTAAGTTATTGACAGAACAATCCTTGATACAAATACAGATCTAAGCAACCAATGTCCACAACTACTGTCCCCATCTAATATTCAGAGATAATCAATTTCAATTTAATACCACTCCAAATTATCTTATTCATCTACCAACACCAACTTAGTAATAGAGCTGCATGACTGGTTAAGTTGCCACAGATTATTCCAAATGCTAACTGGGCTTCTTGGGGAGTTGACACAAACACAGGATGACTGCAAATGCCTAGGTTAATACATCAGCTGAGTACTTTTCAACTGTATGGCTCAATAACAGCCCCACTGAGAGTCAAACTTATCAAGTCATGCACAGTACATCCGGTATGCTTCTGCTACACTTCTGAATAGCTCTTCATACCATGCAATATAAATAAAGCTCTCAGTTTGTTAAAATTATTTTAATCAAACAATCTACATTGCAGGGCAAGTACCAGGTATTTCATTTGGTGACAGTTACTGTTATTTTATAAGACAATCAGGTGAGAGCAGGAGGCAATGGTGTGGAGCACACCACTCTGGATGTGTGTAACAGTGCTGAGTTCAGTGCAGTTGCTTGTGGTTTTATGGCAAAAGCTCTGCCCATTATCTCCTGCATAACATCACAGAGCCAATAGTGAACAACAGCAAGAACTGTTTGTAAAAATGTTGTTATAAGTTATACAGCTTTTGCCATAAAACAATAGGCCACTGAACTACCTCAGCAGTGTTCAACATGCTCTCCAGATACGACTGCACCAAGCCACCAGCTCCTACTGTCACCGGGACTATACCAGCCGTTCCTTTTATGTTATTATACTTTCATGACCATATTCATTCCTAGACCACTTACAACATGTAATACTGTTTTTTACTGAGTAAGAAATGGTTTGACGATTGTTTTATGAAAGATCAAAACATGTCACCAAATGAAATATATAAAACTTACATGTGATCTTTTATTGAAATAATTAATACAATTTTACCAATCACTGTTTTCCTAAGGGCAATGTTCTAAAAAAATTCTCACTTTGTTATACACAGAAATGAAAAACAATCTGTCCTCAAACACAATAGTTTATAAAGGTTTTACTACCCTACTTAAATCTTGTCTAAAAGCCAGCAGTACTGCAATAACCTTGTTAGTCAGTGCTTTGAGTCCCGATGCTGTCTGTAAATCTGAGTGACCCCCCTTCACCGAAGGAAGCTTCTTGAGAATCAAATACCTGTACATCAAACATCCGGATTTCAATCTTCTTCACTCCAGTAAACTCAGCCACACAACTGCAGTGAAGCGGTGCAGGCATTGCCACTTATTTCACATAACTGTCTGTTGGGTATCTTCCCGGGGTCCCTGTAAGGTCTGCATCAGACTGACTCCAAAACAATTAAGTGAATGAAAAATGCACTTCAATTTTTCCTTTCATTGGTTATTTATATTTTTGAGACCATTATTGCACAAGAACTGTATCTTTGTGATGACATAACAGCATCAAAAGCTGAACGTCAACTAAGAACTTTCGTTGCAAAACTTTGTCTCTACAAATTTTGTACACTGTGTATTAAGGAAAGTATTACTTTGTGGTGCCTATAACACACAAACTGCTTATAACAGTCTAAATCAGACCACATGTAATTAAGTGTTCGACTGATTTGGAGGTTAATCCTCTCACTGATTTGGAATCATTACACAACCATGCTGCACCTATTGGGTGTACTGAGATGTGTTGCACCCTTAAAACAAATATAGCGGTTTCTGGAGCTAGCCATATGCATATTCATGAAGTATAGAAAGAAGCTTCACCTGCTTACAAAACCAAGACAAGTGGTGAAATTCTTTTGTTTTAAAATCTTGGTTTCATAACTAAAGGAGGAAATATACAACACAAGTTACTTATGATCTGTATTCGAACAATGCTTATGTTACAGGACATACACTTAAAATTTTGTTTAGTAAAATGATAAAACTCAAAATTGAAAAACTTTAATAAGCAATAACATTTACAAATATTGTAAACAACAAACTGACACAGTCTTCACATAAAAAACTTCATCATCACAGTTTCATGTCCAGATGGGCTTGTCACAAACCACTGAGCACTGTTAACTATCAGCTGCAGCAAGTCTTTGCATGTCTAGTTGACTCTGTGCAATGTCTGCAAGTGCATCTTGGATCTGCTGCAGCAGGGCCTCACCACGCCGCACCACTTCTTCTAGCTGCTCACCTGCTTCCTTGTTCTCCTGTTCTAACAAGCGCAAGCTGTTACACTGCAAAAGAAATCAGCACACTAATGTATAACAAAGGAAAATGGTAAATGTGAATATTCCACAAGAGTACAGGCAGCTGATGTACTACTGCTGACCCTGGCTAACGAAAAGATACTTGCACATTATTAATAAGCCACAGTGAATACAAAACAATATATACAGTAAATAAATAATATGGAGGGTGGGGAATTAAGCAATGTTGCTCCACAGGGAAGCAAATACAATACATAATGATAGTTCTATTGTACAGGTTATTCTACATGATGGACCCATTTTTAAACCTTCATACTTATTCAAGTACAAATCCAAAATGAACAAGCTTTATACCAATGAAAAGAGGAAGTTACAAAGTTCTTTTCTTTCATAATGTTAGATATCAATTTAATAAATGTAATAATTTGTAATTAATTAATAATTAGAAATGTGATAAATGTTTAATGTGGCCACTGTTGGCTGCATGGGAAACATCAAAGCGTTATACAAACTCGTCCCACACACACTACAGCATATCTGCTGTTACTGTGTGCATGGCAGCAGTGATCCAGTTCCGCAGATCGTTCAAAGTGGTCGATAGAGGTGGGATGTGAACAGCTTCCTTCACATAACCGCATAAGAA
The DNA here is from genome assembly GCF_021461395.2 of Schistocerca americana. Taxonomy (NCBI): domain Eukaryota; kingdom Metazoa; phylum Arthropoda; class Insecta; order Orthoptera; family Acrididae; genus Schistocerca; species Schistocerca americana. The sequence goes on along the minus strand of NC_060126.1, from coordinate 154,084,814 downwards.
ATAGTCGCAGGGTGAGAAATCAGGAGATCTTGGCAGCCAGAAGTGCAGAACCAGGTCCTGAAGTCCCCTGTGACATATCCAGCACTGAGGAAGGGAATCATTCAAAAGCCTCTTACATCACAGTGCCACTGGGGCAGAGCTCCATCCTGTTGGAAAATGAAGTCCTGGGAATCTTCCACAACGTGATGGAACAGCCATGGTCCAACATGTCCAGATACGTGATTCACGTTACAGTTCTTTTTGCAAAGAAAGAGAGTCCATAAACCTCTGTATAGGATACGACACAGAACACGATCTTCGATGATTCTCTTTCATGTTGTAATGGTGAATGTGGATTTTCCAAACCCCACATCCAAACACTGTGTCTTGACTTTTCCACTAAGATGGAATGTTGCTTCATCGCTAAAAATTACGCGCTGTAGAAATGTGTCATCCTCCATCTTTGCTAGCACATAACCACAAAATGTGAGACGTAGACATTATCCTCCGACACACGTGGGCGGCCTGTGCTTGTCCCTTTGCGAACACTCCAAGACTGTTTAAACTGCTTAAACCAATGGCTAATGCTTTTGCAAGTTTTTGGTTGAATACCGAATTTGGTACGAAATGCTAGCTGCACTGCAATCTGCAACTCACTTTTTGCAAACTCAAGAACACAGAAAACCTTGTACTCCACAGTCACCATCTCGCTCACAACTGACAGTGAAATGGAATGACGGCTCTATTGCCGCGCGAACTCTACACCCGCTTCTGAAACCATCACCACCCACCTCCAAAAACTTTGAAACTTCCTCTTTTCATTGGTATAAGGCTTGTTTATTTTGGATTTGTACTTGAATACCTATGCATTTCTGAAAATGGGTCCATCATTTAAAATAACCCTATGTAATGTAACACTTTTATTATGATTAATGGGCAGTTGGTGAATCAGATTATCTGCAAAACCTATGCACAAGCCACAATGGAGACAAATTTTAGCAAAGCTGAAGGTCTGGGTAAAAGTGACATGTTGAACTCCCCTTCCATTTTCCAATACTGAACTGACGTAAACATTTGGCTTCGATGCCAGTCAATTTTTTACCACAACCAGATTTTCTGCTTCCACATACATTGGCTTTGCTAACTCACAACCAAACTGTCACCTTCCAACCTAGCCTAGACCTCGGGCTGCACTAAAAATCAGTCTGTCATCAAAATCAAGATTTTTGGGGAGTCCAATACGTAACTTTAGGCAAAGGCTCCACAAACACCCAGCATGTTCAAGACACTACAACATATACAACAAAATTATGTTTCTGATAAAACTAGTTACCAAATACAGTAACAGTCCAATAAATGTGATGTTATTGAAAACCTCGGAGGATCTCATAGTTCCATGCCACAATTAGTCAGCAGCCATCAATCAAGCCAAATGTCAGTTTCAAATAAAGTGTGTCTTCAGCTGCCAGAGGCTGCAGTTGTGTGTGTTTGTCTGTCGTCTATTTTCAACAAAGGTCTTGATGGCTGAAAGCTTATATTCTGACAGACTTTTTGTTGTGTCTATCGTGACACAGCATCTCTGCTATATGGTGAGCAGCAACTTTCCTTTTCATAATACTGTTTCAGAAGAACTGATACATAACAATACCATGTATAAAAATAGCTGCCACATGGATTTTGCAAAAATGGTTCAAATGGCTCTGAGCACTATGGGACTTAACAGCTGTGGTCATCAGTCCCCTAGAACTTAGAACTACTTAAACCTAACTAACCTAAGGACATCACACACATCCATGCCCGAGGCAGGATTCGAACCTGCGACTGTAGCAGTCGCACGGTTCTGGACTGCGCGCCTAGAACCGCGAGACCACCGCGGCCGGCGGATTTTGCATGTGTATCCAACACAACAATTTGAGATCACAATACTGAGCAAAATATAACAGTTAGAAAAGAAAAAAGAAAATAAGAATTATAATAAGAAGGAGGTAAGTGGGACTACTGAGATGTACAAAATTAAATTTGAAGTCCTATCTAATGACAACGAAAGTTTCAGAACAGAGACCAGAAACTAAAATTATGGGTCAATACATTAGGAATTACTCGACAGGTTATGCATGCACACCTGCGACAGCCTGGAACCACACTAGAGATTGCTCTACTGGTGTCCGAAACACCTCAGGTGGGATATGGACCAGCTGTCATGACGCACTTCACACACTGCTTGAAGATCGCACATTGCACCCAGCACTCTCAGCCATGGTAACAGCGACTTCAACAATATGTGGCACAAATGGCCATCAGCCTCTTCCATGAGCAAGTCCCAAATTACCAGATAATTCGAACCTCCGAATCACGTTCTTCAACCCTGATGCAGAAAGAGGACCTCTCCGCATTCCTTTCATGCATTGGCCTCACATAATGCAGCACAACTATTGATGCTGTTTTGATAGAACAGCTTTATGAACAAATCCCTGCCCATCTTTTCCAGAACCACATTGACTGTGTGCAACTATAAAGCATAACAAAGCTTTTGTGTCAACCATGTCACCATACCCATACTTGAGCCCAATGTCAAGTCAGGACATTAACGCTACTAATGACACAAATCCTGCAATGTATAGTCTGAACATCATTTCTGTAACGTTGGGTGACCACACAGTAAGTAGTTTTCCATCTACAATGGCTGAAGTAGCAAAAATTATGATTATAACCAGCCTGTATTTAGAAGAAATACCTTTTTCTATGTGGAGTCATAGCTGCACCGGCTTTGGAAAATGAACACTCACTAGACACAGATGTTGCAATGACAATTAAGATGATGCAGCATAGAGATTACAAGAGTTTTGATAAGAGGCCAATGACAATACTTGCTGGAAACACGCCGCCAACGCCCTCTCAGCTGCCAATATTTAGAATCGCTGCCACAGGCCAAAGGGCCAGTTTAGCCAGTTAGTTCGAGTCTGTATGTTGTGGAGTTCCAGCGTATCACCGAGATGGAGCCACAGACTTAGCCTCTCGTACAGAGACAGGCAGCACATATCAACCTTATGGTAAACATAGTAGACTTCTACTTCAACAGTATTGAGGCTACACGGACTATACAGAAGAGAGCTTGTCCTACAGCACATGGAAACTTACGTTAAGTAGTTCTTTGTTTACAAATAAAGAACAGTTAATTGCATGCAGTTTGTGTTATAGAACGACAATATCGGCCACCCACCAACGTTGTCTCCTTGTTTTCCATGGTACAGCTCTACAGAGACAAGACAACATGAAAGCAGCTAAAGATAATATGACAGTATATTTGCACAAACATGGAAAAATAACTCTTTTTCTTCCCATACTAAAAATGGGTTGCTTTTTAAAGACATTACATGAATTGACATACAAAGATATAACTCGTCACATTAGTGTGCTTCCTTTTTGTTTTTGTAGCTGCAGCTGTCTTTGATCTTTCCAAATCTGAATTCCTCTGTTACAGTAGACAAAGAAGCATCTTCCTCGATTCACTTGAGTAGCAATGGTTGCATTTTAAGTTCCGATTCAATACAAGTACTTTTTTTTACTCAAAGCACTTGGCATCGAAACAAAATTATCCAATACTTACTTGTATTTACTCTTATCAGAACATGCCTAGATGCAGCCAGTAGTCAAACATTATACAATAATCATTCCCCACAAACCACGGTTGAGAAAAACCCAGGTATTTAAGAAACCAAGAAAAGAACAAACCAGTGGCTAAAATTGGACTTTTATGGGTTTTATTGTTTTTTTTTTGGGAGTTTTGTATCAATGATTAAACAGTTCAACGTAAACTCCTGTGATTCACTTATTCAAAACACTAACCAATTCTTACAAATATTTTATTAGTTCCTCATTCCTCACCCTGCCCGCACTGTATCGAATGAAGGAATCTTCTCTGAAATGCCAAAATTAAGAAATAATTTGAAAGAGTGAGAAAAGATCTGAGAAATTAGTGAAGATCTATAAATTTCTACACCCAAACTAAATTGCAATTTACAGTCATTACGATTCTGCATAAAGTTAGTTAGTTTTCTGTAAGTGTAAATTTATTTAACTGAGTTCTTACATGATATAGAAAATTGAAACAATATTAATTAAATTCTACTACTAGTCAATAGTTGCCTTCAATAAATGATTGCACTTCTTAATTTGCGTAAAGCTAATTTCATAAAATGTTGTATGTTAAAGTATCATAATGAAACACAGTAGGATTTTTGGGTTGAGTTAAATCACAACAACCCTGCCACAAACTACCACATATTGCAGCAACAGATTCCATGACCATTAAGGCAACATTAGTGAAAGAAATAATGAAAATTGCATAGTAGGTTGTTGGTGAGGAGAAAAATACTGATTTGTAGGCTTAGGAAATTCACTACAGTCTATTGTTGAGCATGGATGTCTTAGTTGTCACACATCATGAATCAATTGTGTACTGTGCCCACAGTGGACCAGTTTTAAAGGAGTATGGGGCATGAGCTTGAATCTCATGTATCCACACACCATGTCATAGGCATCCACAACAATGAGCTGGAGGTGAACCTTTCTTATCCTAAATTGTGGGGTAATGAATCTAAAAATAACTGCCTGCAATCCATGCGAATGGCAGATTTGTCATTACGGAGAGGGGTGGAAAGACCAGTGACTTTATGAATCAGAATATAAGTGTTTGCTTCTCTGGCAGACTGTAGAGGAGAAATAGTGCTGTATCAGTTTCGGCACTTCGAATCACGTTCAGTGTGAACCAACACAAAACAGTACTGAAATAATGCCCAGAATGTGTCTATCATGTCCTTGCACAGCCCTTACCAAGCTGCAAGAAATGCTAGGTCACCACTCTAGCGCACAAAGGTAACTGCAGATTCACAGGACGTTCCTCCAACGGCCGTTTAACAATCACAGCTGTAGTATACATCTGGTTGACATCTGACTACTATTTCCAGGACACTACCCCTTTCCTTGATGTGTAACGTCTCACAAAAACAGCAGCAAATCTTTTTTTCTGTGTGTAAACAAAACTTGTGATGGCTCTAAGACTACATCAAGTTTTAAATGGAAGATAAATTTAACCAGTCTGTAGGACAAAACCCTTTTATTTGGTAAGTGTGCTCATCTGTGCTTCATATGTGGACACAAATGTAACAGTTTGAAAAAGAAAAAGCAATTTCATGCAAAAGAAACAAGAAGTGTGAAATTTTGACGTCAAAAATGATGTCCCCTCTACATGTTGGCTTCTTGAATTCTCTGAGTGCAACACAAATAAGTAGACATCATAGTTATGAATTCTGCAACCCATGTGGTATGGCTGCACACACTAGGGAGACAAAAACCATTGTGATTCAGTCCTAAACTTAACTCTGTTCTCAGGCCAATTTGAGTACAGGTTTGGGAGGTTTTCCGCATTAGTCTAGATGAATATTTGTTACACTGCATGCAAAGCACCCATGACTGTAGCTTTCGTAACACATTTTGTCCATCTGTAATTATACCAGTAAACAATTAGAAGTTGAAGATATGAATATGATCCGACATGGTTCAATGAAAAATTTTTGTACGAAAAGTTGTATAGGCAACATTTATATGTTTCTCCACTTTGCGTAGGATAAATCAATGGCACTTTCTGCCAGGCACCCAATGCCCATCAAAATTTCCTCTGTGGTCTGACACTTTCGGTTTCCCATTTTTAATCTTCGGCATCAATTTAAACAATTTATTTTGTATGCATTAATGAAATATGTTTACATTTTAGGTACAAAGGTATTTAACCTTCATTAATACACAGGGCGAATATCAATCATTTAGTATATGAAAAGTTTTGTGCACTACTTGTTAGAGTTAGACCTAGGCACAGATCTTCATATTGGAAGAATCAGTTAAATAAAGAATGTCAAGCTCAAAATCTCGCTCCTCCTTTAATAAATTTCCCTAATGATCAAGGACCATGCACTAACTTTAGTCAAGTTTCTAACCACCTTGTGCCCTTGACATACTCTAGTGGATACAACGTATGAACCAAAATACAAATGATGAAAATGTTTTTCCTGCGATAGTGACACCCCTGAAATCTTGGTTATGGGGACAGACTGATTTGTAGGTTTGGTAAGAAAGTGACAACTCGACTGAGTTTGCAGAAGTAACAAATGGGAATATGGAATAAAAGTTTCTTTAACATAGTCCAAAATCTACAGTGGATGAAGAGGAATAATCTGTACTAGTCACTGGCTCTGACCAGCTTTGCAGGAAACAGTTGACAAATGTCATACAGATGACAAATGCAACAATATTAGTCACAAATTTTTCAAACAGGCTAAACCAAAGATTCGTTATGCACCACAACCAGGTTTGTTGCTTTTGTATCTGTTGGTTTTGTCAACCAACAACCAAACTTTGAAGACTGATACCAAAATGATATGTCATAGCAGCAATTAATATTACGTAACTGATCAAAGCAGGCCACTGATATTGAATATTCCTCTTGCTCCTCTACATCCAGTTCAGATTTAATGCACTTTATCATAATAAATGACTAATGCTGCAAGATACTGTCATTAATAATAATTTTATAACAGACCAGACCTGGTAAATATTTTGATGCAAACATATCAAATGTTGCTCATGGAAAATACAAAGTGGGGAGAGGGACAGAACTTTCTAAATTACCACTAATTGAACACAATCTACTAATGGCAACCCATTATCCTGTAGAAACAGAAATTTGAGTAGTGCGGCAGCAAAAATTGATTACGTTGACTGACCTGCCTGATGCAATTACCTGAACAGAAATTGATATGAAAAGGCAATTTACAATGTGCATCGCGAACTTATGTTTAGCTGTCTCAAGAATCATGTTAAGGCAGTATTTGCAAAAGATGTAATTAATTTTAACACACAATCTGAATATTTAAACTGGAAAATCTTATACCCGTACATAAGAGGAGTAAGTATACCAATGTCATACCAATTCAATTCCAGAAAGTTTTCTTACGTCAAAGACAATAGTTTAGCTCAGAAAAAGCAATCTTACACTTATGACTGTAGTGGCTTAAAAATGTCAAGCCACTGTCTTTTCCACCAGAATTCATAACAGCCTTTACTCCCCAATGAAGCTTATTTAAGTTCTTATAGTACATTTCCATGAAAATGTGGTGCATTAAACCAATCCTCCTGCATGAATAAACCTATAGTTCAAATATCATATAGCTCTCTCATGACAGTAGAGCCATTCAGAATTTTTTCACAAATATTTAAGTAAAAATGAACCAACTGTTGACTGAATGGGAGTCATACCTTTCACAAAAGTGACATGTACTTCAATGTCCTGGTATTTATATATCTTTTCCTGGACAATCCAGCTATTCTCACTATGGGAAAGGAACAGGGTAAGATTTTTCTAATGGAATACCTCACCACGTACCTATGAGTCATTTCATGAGATCGTGTACCTCTTGTTGTTCACTTAATCGCACTTCCTTTCGTAATTACACATATTTACAACTTTAAACATCGTAAGTAGGAGAATGATGTGTATGTTGCCAAAGTGAACATCTCTATCTTCTGTGGTACTACAGGTTTTGAGCATCGCATTAGTTCACGAGTGTAGACTAATGTTGCATTAACATACAGCCAATCTACCTACATGATCGGATTATTAGACTCTATTCTGTATGGTACTGCAAGAAAGGTACTCATTAAAGGAAACCACGTGTCCATCGAAAATTAACAAGATTGTTAGGGAAGAGGAACCAAGTGGATTAATGTACAGGTATAGTAGCAGTGTAACAATCTGGGAAACATACCTGCAATTCCGTTGAGGAATCATCATTTGGCAAGGATTCAATCAAGACATCTATATCTTTAGCACATCTAGCGATTAACGTAGCAAAAAGCTGCGCATAATCTGGAACAAATAAAACCGTTGGTATTCTAATAATTTAATCTAAAACTGCAACAAACCAAATTAATGTGAAGCAGTGCTCACCTTCTTGCTGTTGTTGTGAAGGTGTCTGGGACCCGCTTCTATCAAATCCAGAAAATTTACTGGGTGTTGAATATTGTTGTAGGATGCCAATACTGTTACAGAAGTGATCGGCTTGCTACAAAGAGAGATTGTAACAATTTAGAGACGAAAACAATACATTCAATTTATTTTACGACTACAGCACAACAAACCTGATTAATCGTATCTTGAAGTTGTGTTAATCTATCCGCCATGGTTATATTTATTTACCTACGGTACACTCACTACCTATCCCAGAGCGTCTTATACAGTAAACATTTAAACAACTCACATCCAACTTCTGCCACTTCCCTTACAATACCAAACACTCAAAACAGAAAACACTGCACACGGTTGGTGTTCAACCGAACGATTATCGATGTTATATTTATCGATAGTCCAACATCGATGCAATGTTCCGATATACGCAAGCTCGCAACCTCCTGCGTGTGCTGAAACGTTGGATGTCTTGCAGGGTGCAGACGCCAGACACCTTGAAGCGAACATACGCGAATGCCTCGATATTAGAGACAGGAAGTTAACTGGAAGTTCCGCTCCAAATGCTACCGTTGGTAGCCGAAATATTAGGAAGCTAACGCTTGGCGCGCTGTGTGGTACTTCATTCTCTTCGTAGCGTAGTCGTAATCGTAGCTTTGTTCTTAAGTGACTTCTTCCAGCACGAGTGTAATTAAGCAGTTTGAGCATTGGAAATACCTGTGGCCTTCTTCCTCCGCATCACTGATGCACAGATACACTTTGTCCTTTAACATGAACTGCTTCAGGAGCTATCACATCTGATGTTGCGGAATATTGTCACTTACATAACTTGCACGCCCTAATTGAGACGCTTCGCGCGGTTTTGTGGGAAATGCCCTTGTCTTTGAGCACGACTGCTTCAAGAGTTACTAAATCCAATTGAATATGTCCCTAAACGCACTTTCAGAAACATCGCTGCAAAGTAGTTTGCCTGTTTCGCGATGTATGCGGCCACTCTTGAACACTGGCTCTAAATAGATTGCTGCACACTTGTGAAATCTCCTTAAGAGACATCATACGCTTTTGTGTGAAACAGATCCTGAAGCCAAAAACAACTGCAATATCAGCTTTTACTCGCCAAAACGATGATATTTGGAAGTCGAAATAAATATCTCTGTAACTCTAAACAGGACGCTCACAACTTCTCAAGCTTTCGCTGTTTGACGCTGCTGTTGTGGTGTTCATCACTTTTTTGAAACGATGAGTAGGCTTTGTTTATATTTGCTGCTGTCGGAGTCAGGGACGTTATTTTTTCCTCACTTCTGGAAATGCACACTGGTGTCTAAGCACAGACTGTGGAAAATCAGAACAATTACACAAACAGAATTTGAAGCACTTTCCTACAGAAGAAAAAAATGGCTGGAATTTTCGGTGTCCTCCAGCTGCTGCTCTGGAGATGCTCTAAAGCCACAATGGCGGACGATGATGATGGTTTGCTTGGACATGTCTCTGTACACTCGTACAAAGAAGACATCACGTTACTCTCAGATGTCATGCAACTTTCAGTAGACGCCTTAACTCAGCCTTGTTCGAACCAGTCTGTAAGGACTCTTTCAGTCTGTAAGGATACTTTCAGTGGCAAAACTATTTTGCACAGAAAAAAAAAAACATGCAGCTGTCATATTGCTCCAACAGTTAAACCCTGCAAAAGTGGTCTACAGATCATGAAATACGGAAATTATCACCAAAGGCACTTCCTCAATTACATTGCTCTGCTAGTGTCGAGGAAAGCTGTATCCCCACATACCATCTCGATGTAGTAGTACACACAAACATAAAATCATCACTTCTGCATCCTGCATATAGCTATCGACCACCAGACAATCATACACATACCGCGAGACAGACTGCATAAACACATGCAGCATGTATAGTCCTAGCATCACTAGATGTTTCTTGCGAGGTCCATCAGTCATCCACCACGGCCAACAATCACGAGTCAGCTGCCCCGGACATGCTTGTCTGATATGCGACCATAGTGCCCTCAGCAGACTGCGTTGACTCTCTGAACTGTTGTACAAAGGCTGTGCTGGTTCCCTTCGGCACATAGGCAGCACTGTTTCTGGCCGTCACCTGGTTGCGTGCTTGCTTTCTACAGTCATCTACATACTCTGGGATTACAAGAACACATGTATTTTCACATAGTTTGCCAAATTATTACCATTTACGCGGTAGTTCAGACAGCAGTATGCTACCGATCGCTTGCACAGTATAATTCTGAAGATAAAGAGTGGAAATTATTTCTCTGGAAACCTGGAACTTCTGTGAGGTGCAGTGAGGTGGAATGTGCTCCAAACCACCTAGTAACTAGAAACTTATCTCCTCTGCGAATATCTTTACGTGAAAACTCGAAAAAATAGAGGAAATTGATAGTTCTTCTGGGGAATGACGGTGTCAGTGACATAACAGATTCCAAATCATCCTTCTACCTTAGAAACTCAACTAAGGTGTTTCTCATGTCCAGATAACCACCAAACGTGTCTTCCATTATCTAGATACACACAAAACACACCACAATTGATGTTTTCTCGACCAAATAGCGACAGGACATGTGTAGAAGCAGCCAACAGGACAATTTACGCGGTGAGGAGTAATGGTTCAGCACAAACAAACGTCCATATTGAATCTTCTCAAATTTCCACAGAGAACGCATGCGATCATGAAGGCTGCTCAACACGTACTGGATAGTTCGCATTTAAGCCGTCTAGAGGGCGACACGGTTAGGTCAGCTACATTATTGTACCCCAGCCGTCCAGCTTCTGCAGTCCGCACGGTTCCCACCGTAATCCGGAAACGTCAATCGTTCCAGCGTCAGGCTACTGCCACACCCCACACTGAATCGCCTAGGAAACCAGCCACATATATTTTATCACTGTATTTACAATTAAATATTACGATTGCTGCCTCAATTTCACGACATTCGACAATGAGCGTAGTATCAGAAATACCACCTCCTGACGGCTGTGGCTCTAGAAATATAAGGGCCATTCAAATGAAACCCGGTCACTAGTTTAAAGTAATGGTAACGATTTTATTAACTCAAAAATGTAGTTAGTTATACACAGTACACGTAATCAAAAATAGTCGCCAAAACTGTTGGCGCGTTTATCCCATTGCAACAGTAACCTGTTGATTCCATCCTTGAAGAAGCTGTGATGACACGATGAGGCTGTCCAGGATGAACATCGTCTTCCAGTGACCCGCGCCCCTCAACGGATCGTTTGCGCCCTTCCATAACATTTGAATCACTCAAGCTGTACTCACTGTGCACAGCCTTTATCCTTCAATACATTTCACTCCCTTCTCCGTCAAAAATCGAATCTCTCCTCGTTGTTCCTGCTTACTCGCATGCATGTTCGGTATTGAATGGTAACTTGTGTGACCACCTTCTCTTCGGCGTGAAAGCACACTGGCGCTATGCAACATCAAACGGTGCACATGTGTCAGTCTCTCTGCCAATAGGTGGAGCCACCATACCCGCAGTTACATGGTGCCACCTTACGTTAAGGCAAAGGTAGATGCGATGACCAGGTTTCAATTGAGTGAACCTCATAGAAATATCTGTACCATTCTTATCACTGGACTTAATTTTCCACTTTAAAAAAGTAAAAAAAAAAGAAGGAAAAAACGTTTCACTCCCCCTATGGCTACTGCAGTCTCCCACTTCAAATCCAGACCTTCTTTACGACAGGATATAGTCATTTTATTTGCATATGTCAGAACATACATATACTTTATAAGCCCACTGATCACAGCGAATCTATCAAAAATGGCTCTGAGCACTATGGGACTTAACATCTATGGCATCAGTCCCCTAGAACTTAGAACTACTTAAACCTAACTAACCTAAGGACATCACACAACACCCATTCATCACGAGGCAGAGAAAATCCCTGACCCCGCCGGGAATCGAACCCGGGCGCGGGAAGCGAGAACGCTACCGCACGACCACGAGCTGCGGACGCGAATTTATCACGCATGCTCTATTAGCAAGTATAATACTTTGCCAATAACTGAATGCTGGTGACGTCAAATAGTACTGAGCAAAAATCCGCGTTGGATGGATATGTCTCTTTTGTTTTTTTCTTGTGAGTGGTACAAGTGTCTCTTAGGAACAGATACGTAATCGTCTTACAAGCCACCAGATGTTAAAAACATGATCACAATGACAGTGTTCTGTCACGAGCGGTCTCGAATCTAGTGGAGCACGCAAAGATCCGCGTTAAAAACTACACTGGCTTTATAAATTGAGGTATGGTATTGCTTCCAAATGAATTGAACTACCACACAAATACCGCGACATTGACTGGGGTGTGTATTAACAGACCAAAAGTGTGGGTTCACGTCGCCTGCGGTGTAAGCTAGTCATAAAATCACCGAATTTAGAAAGGGACTAGGCTAAGGAACATGGTACGAAGCCAATATTTGCAACTCTCTCATGCCGCTGCTAGATATTTCTCCAGTATTTGTAACACATTCAATCTCGATGCCATGTCAGAGGCTCTGCGATAAATCCACTGGGCTATAGGCGATGGTCGAGTGAGAAGAATCACACACAATAGACGATGTGCTATGTGGCGAATCACTTTTAAAAAATGCAACGCTAGGGTGAGGTCGTAAGAAATGTACACTAGCTTATCAGATCTATACTGAACATTTTATGGTTGAAATGCTGTCTGTAATTTGGAATCAAGTGTTTCCATTAATACATATACCTGCGTTGGATTCTGTGGAGATGTCTTTTAATGATTACAGACACTGGTGAATCATATTCGTGGCACTCTCATATCTCGAACCGAGTCAAATTTTTTCGAACCTATCTGCTACAGTATAACGCCAACGTGGTTTTAAACAGTCTCTATGCATCCCGTAACTGTTCCTGCAGCTTTGTGCATGTGATCGTTCCAACCTAAGTCGGAACTGGGCAGAAGTCAGTCTACCACCTTCTGCAACCCGTGTAGAAACAGGGTTAGCTGAGTTAATGTGACAGGACCGTGTTTTGACCACTTGGTGGAAATGGGAACATGTTATCGTAGCTCTGGGAATCGTGTACAATTTGTAAGTCCAGCGCCAAGCGCAGCTTTCTCCTGCAACACGAGGATGCAGTATAAGAAGACAGAACGGGAACTGAGAGGACGAAGATATTCTATTGCATTGCAGTATGTCTCCAAACTACGTACAGATACTGCAGTTCGAAGCACATCTCTGTACCTCAGAGTCCATTCACTTGTCACCCAAACATTCTCTCTATCATGCACCATCCAACAGAGAATAAAAAGCTACAAACTATAAAAACTCCTCTAAATTCATGATGATTTGTCCTCCAGTCAGACCTTGAAGAGTCCACAGAAAACGAACAGTGGTTATCTGTAGCTGCAGTGATGCATCTTATTAGCAACTGCTCCTGGATAGTATAAGCGGCGCAAGTATAGCTCCTAAAAAAATCAGCCTATATGTGGTATATTATGGGCAACATTTGGTGATCTGTTTAATTACATACCTTATTTTTGTTGCTTCCTTGGAATCTCTCGTGCATGTAACCATGTGAAGTTGCCAATGAATACGAAGACGATTAATCGATTCTGAGGAGTCTCAAAATATTTTTGCCCTATAACATTCTTCAGTTTGAATACCCCTGTTTCGTGTTGTGGAAAGGCAACATCAGTTCCTTCCAAAGAAGTAGGACAGTCGGTAGAGCTTGCATCAGACGTTAAGTCGCAACAGATGTATCAAGACAAACAAATATAGAAGGGAAGAACAATATAGGTACAACCAGGAAAACCTAGATCCTTTTTAGATTCATATAAGCAAATCTCACTGTGATAAAAAAATCAAACTATTCATTCAGGTGAGATTATCAACATGAATTCACCAAGTTCTGACAGGCTAAACAGGTGGCTGTGATTGCGACAAGTTATCAAACCTGTAGTCGAGCTCGAGACGGTGTAACAAGCTCCTTGACAGCTCGCAGCAGTTTTGCCAGTTTCAGTTGCGAAGGTTAACGGCTGTATGCGAAAACAGCAGCTGTCTACAGAGCTTTGACAACACTGAGGCGTTGCCGTAGAGACGATTACAGAATCGCGGTACATTATTGGATGAGTCTGCAGAGCACAGCCCACTCAGCTGTTGAGGATCGACTTAACGCCTACTCAATTGTAGTTTCGTAAAATTCCGTGTCTGTTTCCGAAAGTATATAAACTGTGAGCATACGTTCAAGCGAGGAGATGGAGTGGTAGTTCTTCGAAACATTTCTGCTCTGTCGCCTAATAAACAGAGTACGAGGGTCTGGAATATCAAACCAGAATGTGATTACGTGGAAGGTATACTGAAAAATAGAATACAGCATCTCGATGTTTAGTATATAAATCTGATAGTAGGATAGGCAGATGTCAGACTGAAATTCATGGGATGAATCCTTTCCAAGTGTAGTCCCACCGCGAAAGAAAGCTCACAAAGTACTTGTTCGAGAGATACTTGAATATTGCTTCTCAATCTGAGACCCTTACCAGGAAGGACTGATTGAGAAGCTCCAAAGAAGAGCAGCGCTTTTAGTCACAAATTCATTAGGTAAGCGAAAAAGCTCCACAGAGATTCTTGCCCAGTTCCACCGGTAGACGATATAAACATAAGTCGGAACGACGCTAGCGACCTTAGCTACGATAAAGCTAGCCGTAAGATTAACATTTATTTGTAATTATATTTCTACTTAATTACAAAATAGTTATTACCTTTTTGCTTTCCGAGCAAGAGGCATGAATGTACGTGAAATAAACGTACGAAAAGCAGAATCTCAATGGTTCAGTGTCATAAACTACAACTTATTCGTGAAGAAATATTTTCTAACGCATGTGTAACTGCTGTTTACTCCGTTGAAAACAATATATAAACACAGTATTTTATCACTGAGAAATATACTTTTCTGCTGTTCTCTGTTCTTATTATGGTAGTCACTTTCCTTAATAGGTAACAATATTTGTAGAGTTTAATGATTCTCACTTTCTATACTGTTACTCTACTTTCTAATATACCAATATTTTTGTAAATTTAATTACCTTTTCTTCAAAAGACGGCTATGTTGAAGATTCTTGTAGTTTGTGGCTCAGAGGCAGCAACAATTGCAGAACTGATTTCTCCTGTGTTGGGAAGCAATTTTATTGCTTTTGAAGTTTTATTATCACGTCTGTGTGGTTTTCACTTCAGCTAAAGCTAGGTGGCCTATTTGGTGCGTTAAATAATGTAAGTACAGCACTCCAAACACGTTTCCTACGTTCCGCATACAGTTATTTGGTTGGAAGTGTAGCGAATTAAAGTTTGCATTGTTGGGTAAATACACGATGTCTTTCTGCAGGAGGTCAGCTCATCTGCTGTTTACTAGCCCTTTTTGTTTTACGGGAAAACGACATTCTTGAATGTCACAAGAGAGCTGTAAATAAACTGCCCTGTAATGCACCCTTTCAAACTTTACAGCGTCCTTAGGAAGTCAAAGAAAGACAAACGGAGTGTAATTTTTTAGTTATTGCTAATTTTCATTGCACTGCAAACGCTGACTCTCGTGAAAAGTATGTTACGAAACAATACACACGATGCTGCACAGTCATCCATTATCATGTGCAAAAATGTAGTTTACTCTCCGCTAGGAGCGCTGCAGACGCAGTGTATAGCAAAAATTAGCCGGAGTGCATTTACTGTGTATGTTACAGTAGGCCAGGATTACGGTGGTGTGGTTTAGTGTTAAAATTCAGAGACCGTAGATACATAGAAGATCTTATGTATTCCTCCCAGATATATCTCCCGAAAAGACTATGAATGTTAAATATGAGAGATTAGAGTTCACACGAAGATTTACCAGCAGTCTTTTTTCACGCCTACATTCGTGACTACAAAATGGAACGGGGCAGTTGCAGTGAAACACTAAGTACCCTCCACATCTGGAATACAGATAGGGTGACCATATTTCGTGAATCGAACTGGCACCAATTTTATAACTAATGCAAATATGCTCTGTAATTGTAGTACATTATTAAAGCTTACAACAAAATGAATAGTAGGCACCGAAAGATAATATAACAAACAATCTAAAACGCAGGCAGGCCGGAGTGGCCGTGCGGTTTTGGGCGCTACATTCTGGAGCCGAGCGACCGCTACGGTCGCAGGTTCGAATCCTGCCTCGGGCATGGATGTGTGTGATGTCCTTAGGTTAGTTAGGTTTAATTAGTTCTAAGTTCCAGGCGACTGATGACCTCAGAAGTTAAGTCGCATAGTGCTCAGAGCCATTTGAACCATTTAAAACGCAGGCAAAGTTAGTAAACAGGACACAACACTTGCATAGGTAACTACGCACAGCTTTTAACGTTCAGTTGTTCATGTCCTATACTTCTGTGATGAATGAGTTTGATTGAGCAGATGTTTCCTTCCCTTTAAGATTAATAAATCATGGAATTCCGAACAACTCTGTTTCACATTAACTTTCATCATCAATATTGCTTTCAAAGTCTCTACTTTCTTTTGAGTTTTCTCAGACATCCCTCTCTTATTTATCGAAGAAAAGACACGCCCAACTGTTGAATTTGTAGTGGGAAATCTTAAGTAAGTTTCACAATCTGAGAAATTTTTTCGGAAGATGTTATGTCTGGATGTGAAGTTCTGTAACATTTATACCCAACACATGTCAGTGACACTTTTTTCTTTGCTCCATGTCTCTGTTTGTTGTTGCGTGACAAACTGATGCATATTAACACACTATTGGAACGTGTCACTACCACTAATTTTGCAGTTTGGTAACACATTTGTAAGAGACTCGTAGCATTTTTGTAACTAATCCCATGTGGCTACATAAGTTCCAAAGCGTTTGTTTGTAGTCTGAAAAGGCATTAAAATCTACTGTGCACTACCATCATAGTATTCATACATGGGTTCAGTGAACTTATTAACGTTTGTATCCCCCTTACATTCAAATTTGCTTAAAACTCTTGTTATAACGTGTAGCATTAATCCGGTTTTTCTTTTTTCTGTCATATTCGTTCTTAAATCATGACGTTCTTCTCTAGTCTCTACAACTTCAACAAACTGCTGCATGAAGAGATGAGGGCTGATTATCTAAAAAGTAACAAAAACGTAACACGGCATGTTAATTAGGGATACTATATTGAAATTTAGTTACTATTACAATGCTAGAAAAATAAGAAGTTATATGATGAAACCTCAGAAGACCCAGAATTTGATTTCACGTCTAAAAACCAGAACATTCAGGCGTCGCTGCAGAACCTGATGAGACCAAGAGAACCGGGTTCAGAAAATTGGAACTGTGTCGGCCAAATCGGGCAGTCTGGTCATGTAGATGTGTAGCAACTGGACTTGCATTGGACGGGTAATCCAGATTTAGGTTTTAGTGATTTCCGTAAATTCAGAGGTGGATCCTGTTAATAAGAACACGGCAGATTTCCTTCCACGCCTTTTCGAATGCTTTCGAATTGCATCTTTAATAATCTTCTTGTCAGCCAGCCCCTGTTATAACACGAAAACAGATTTAAGACATATTGCAAAAATCACGTGTATAGACTGAAAACCACAAGAACAACGCCATTAATGAAAGACATAAGAACGAAAGTATCAAGTACGTAGGTTGGAATTTAAATAATGGCAACATTGCTGTGGAGACACTATGCAATGGAATCTACTATTGTCGCTGATACCACACGTTGTTAACATACCTATCTTACCTCCGAGCATATGGACTCGCCCGTCCCTCGTCACCGGCGTGCGCACAATCGAGGGAAACACAAGTCACTTAACAGTGTCACTATGTTTTCGAAACAGCACAAAACACTCGAGTTGGATCAAGATTGAATGTACCAGAGGTCGTACAGCACGACAGTGTCATCAAAGTCTTCAAGAAACAAAACAGTGGCACGTTGGGTAAAAGCCTTCAACGAAGGTCGGCAAACTGTGGCAGACATGCATCGGGCAGGTCGTCCTAGCGCCTCTGAAGAAGAAGTGCATGCTGTTGGCCGGCCGCTGGTGGCCGAGCGGTTCTGGCGCTACAGTCTGGAACCGCGCGACCGCTACGGTCGCAGGTTCGAATCCTGCCTCGGGCATGGATGTGTGTGTTGTCCTTAGGTTAGTTAGGTTTACGTAGTTCTAAGTTCTAGGGGACTTATGACCTCAGCAGTTGAGTCCCATAGTGCTCAGAGCCATTTGAACCATTTTTTTTTGCATGCTGTTGCCGCGTTAGTGGACAGTGATCGACGCCATACGATTCGTGAGCTGGCCCAATGCCTGGGCATGCGAAAAATTGCATCACGATTTGTTCCGCATGACTTGACGGAAATGCAGAATTGGATGCCTTACGGCGTTGCTCAGACGCACTTGAAGCGCTATGAGCGCGAAGGAGAGGCCTTCTTATGCCGTATCGTAACACTGGATGAGACATGGGCCACATCGTACGAGCCAAAACTGGAACGCCAATCCAGCGAATGGCGTCATTATGGGCCGCTGCGAAAGTTGAAAGTGCGTCAGAGCCCAGTATGATGAAAGTTATGGTGATTCTCTTGTATGACTGTGATGGTGTTATCCTAAAGCATCACGTGCCTCCACGGCAGACCGTCAATGCAGAGTATTACTGCTCGTTTTTAGAGAATCAGCTGCGACCAGCTTTGCGAAAGAAAGGACGACACTTTCTGCGGAACCCACCCATCATTTTGCACGACAATGCACGGGCGCATACAGCGCAAGCTGTGGCTGCTCTGTTCGGTCGATGGGACTGAGAAGTACTGTACCATCCACCATACTCCCCGGATTTAAGACCTTGTGACTTTGATTTGATTCCAAAGATGAAGGAACCACTTCGTGGCATTCGCTTCAGAACTGTTCCAGAGATTCGACAGACAGTAGACCGCTCCATTCACACCATCAACAGCACAGGCTCTGCTGACGGTATACTATGCCTTCCACATCGGTGGCAATGGGTTCTACACAACGCTGGTGACTACTTTGAAGGACAGTAACATGTAACACTTTTGTATCGGTTGTGAAGAAATGGTTGTCACTATTTAAGTTCCAACCCTCGTATATTACAACACAACTCAACTAGTATACGTGCATGAAATCGCTATGAAGTATGAGGTGCCATTGTATTTGTCTCTTTTGCTAATAATCCGATATATTCGCTTGATATGTGACATATTGTAAGATTTCAGCAATAGACGGAATGCAACAGAGACATCACACATGCGAGGAGAATTTTATTTTGTCTGAATGGAGGATAACGGAAAAGAACCGAAACTGTGTAACGAATTCAAATACTGAGTAGATTATTAAAGCGAAAAATGTATTTCGAGAATGGCAGTGAAGCATGGAAAAGAATGAATAATAGTTTGACACCAAAGAATACTGTTTAAGAAGTTGTCACGTGATTGACAGAAACAAAACAACGTCATTGTTATTGAAACTAGGCTTTCCGGTGTTAGGGAGCTAGTGCAGACGTATTATTTTTTACGTTATATTTTTTTCTCTTCGCGAAACGGAGTTTCTTACGCACATATTTTTGCGTCATTATATTTCAAAATTTGTGAAAAATACTGACCGGAATGGCAGAAGAAGCACCTGAAGGAGCACATGTCGGTAAGCTACGTCTCATGAGAACACGTGATTCTTCACTCGAGAATCATGCTTTCCGTCATTAGCTGCGATTTCTATACGCACAGAATAATGGAACATGCTAGCTAAGAGTCCTGTATAGTGAGCTAACATCCATCCAATCAGTTCAGCAGGCTGCCCCATTTCACAAAATAATTTTGAAACTTACATTACTATTAACAAGTTACAGGACCAACTAAAACACGTAAATATTTTCCCATTATCCTCTGAACAGATGTAGAATTCAGCAAGAGCACTATAGAAATTTCGTTTGATCGGTTTTAATTAAAGACAGCTATATCTGTTCTCAGGTGCAAACTGCGAATATTTCCTGTAGTGCGTGGATTATCGAGACAAATATTTCACAGATCACAACGTCATTTTCATTAAATTGCGTACAAGAATTTTTATTTTCGTATACTTATTTTACAGGACTACTTCAGCTTCTTTAGTTAAAATAGATTCAAAAGTTTTGTAATGGATTTTGCCAAAAATGCTACGTAGAAGACTTTACTGCCAGGTCAGCCATGAAGTATACACAGTGGGGCAGCTAAGGCAGGTCTACAACTACATCTACATAGACACTCCGCAAGCCACCATATACCGGGTGATCAAAAAGTCAGTATAAATTTGAAAACTTAATAAACCACGGAATAACGTAGATAGAGAGGTAACAATTGACACACATGCTTGGAATGACATGGGGTTTTATTAGAACAAAAAAACCATTACTAGATGCGTGAAAGATCTCTTGCCCGCATCGTTTGGTGATGATCGTGTGCTCAGCCTCCACTTTCGTCATGCTTGGCCTCCCAGGTCCCCAGACCTCAGTCCGTGCGATTATTGGCTTTGGGGTTACCTGAAGTCGCAAGTGTATCGTGATCGACCGTCATCTCTAGGGATGCTGAAAGACAACATCCGACGCCAGTGCCTCACCATAACTCCGGACATGCTTTACAGTGCTGTTCATAACATTATTCCTCGATTACAGCTATTGTTGAGGAATGATGGTGGACATATTGATCATTCCCTGTAAAGAACATCATCTTTGCTTTGTCTTACTTTGTTATGCTAATTATTGCTATTCTGCTCAGATGATTGAACTTTTGTATTTCTTTGGTTCTAATAAAACCCCATGTCATTCCAAGCGTGTGTGGCAATTTGTACCTCTCTATCTACATTATTCCGTGATTTATTCAGTTTTCAAATTTATACTGACTTTTTGATCACCCAGTGTATGATGCTTGACGGGGGCGGGGGGTAACTTGTACGACTACTAGCCCTTTCCTTCTTCCTTCCCATTCTACTCGCAAATAGAGCGAGGGAAAAACGACTGTCTGAATGTCTCTGTTGTTGTTGTTGTGCTCTTCAGTCCCGAGACTGGTTTGATGCAGCTCTCCATGCTACTCTATCCTGTGCAAGCTTCTTCATCTCCCAGTACCTACTGCAAACTACATCCTTCTGAATCTGCTTAGTGTATTCATCTCTTGGTCTCCCTCTACGATTTTTACCCTCCACGCTGCCCTCCAATGCTAAATTTGTGATCCCTTGATGCCTCAAAACATGTCCTACCAACCGATCCCTTCTTCTAGTCAAGTTGTGCCACAAACTTCTCTTCTCCCCAATCCTATTCAATACCTCCTCATTAGTTACGCGATCTACCCACCTTATCTTCAGCATTCTTCTGTAGCACCACATTTCGAAAGCTTCTATTCTCTTCTTGTCCAAACTAGTTATCGTCCATGTTTCACTTCCATACATGGCTACACTCCATACAAATACTTTCAGAAACGACTTCCTGACACTTAAATCTATACTCGACGTTAACAAATTTCTCTTCTTCAGAAACGATTTCCTTGCCATTGCCAGTCTACATTTTATATCCTCTCTACTTCGACCATCATCAGTTATTTTACTCCCTAAATAGCAAAACTCCTTTACTACTTTAAGTGTCTCATTTCCTAATCTAATTCCCTCAGCATCACCCGATTTAATTTGATTACATTCCATTATCCTCGTTTTGCTTTTGTTGATGTTCATCTTATACCCTCCTTTCAAGACACTGTCCATTCCGTTCAACTGCTCTTCCAAGTCCTTTGCTGTCTCTGACAGAATTACAATGTCATCGGCGAACCTCAAAGTTTTTACCTCTTCTCCATGAATTTTGATACCTACTCCGAATTTTTCTTTTGTTTCCTTTACTGCTTGCTCAATATACAGATTGAATAACATCGGGGAGAGGCTATAACCCTGTCTCACTCCTTTCCCAACCACTGTTTCCCTTTCATGCCCCTCGACTCTTATAACTGCCATCTGGTTTCTGTACAAATTGTAAATAGCCTTTCGCTCCCTGTATTTTACCCCTGCCACCTTCAGAATTTGAAACAGAGTATTCCAGTTAACATTGCCAAAAGCTTTCTCTAAGTCTACAAATGCTAGAAACGTAGGTTTGCCTTTTCTTAATCTTTCTTCTAAGATAAGTCGTAAGGTTAGTATTGCCTCACGTGTTCCAACCTTTCTACGGAATCCGAACTGATCTTCCCCGAGGTCCGCTTCTACCAGTTTTTCCATTCGTCTGTAAAGAATTCGCGTTAGTATTTTGCAGCTGTGACTTATTAAACTGATAGTTCGGTAATTTTCACATCTGTCAACACCTGCTTTCTTTGGGATTGGAATTATTATATTCTTCTTGAAGTCTGAGAGAATTTTGCTTTACTCATACATCTTGCTCACCAGATGGTAGAGTTTTGTCATGACTGGCTCTCCCAAGGCCATCAGTAGATCTAATGTAATGTTGTCTACTCCCGGGGCCTTGTTTCGACTCAGGTCTTTCAGTGCTCTGTCAAACTCTTCACGCAGTATCTTATCTCCCATTTCGTCTTCATCTACATCCTCTTCCATTCCCATAATATTGTCCTCAAGCACATCGCCCTTGTATAAACCCTCTATATACTCCTTCCACCTTTCTGCCTTCCCTTCTTTGCTTAGAACTGGGTTGCCGTCTGAGTTCTTGATATTCATACAAGTGGTTCTCTTCTCTCCAAAGGTCTCTTTAATTTTCCTGTAGGCAGTATCTATCTTACCCCTAGTGAGACAAGCCTCTACATCCTTACATTTGTCCTCTAGCCACCCCTGCTTAGCCATTTTGTACTTCCTATCGATCTCATTTTTGAGACGTTTGTATTCCTTTTTGCCTGCTTGATTTACTGCATGTTTATATTTTCTCCTTTCATCGGTTAGATGTCCGCCCCGGTAGCTGAGTGGTCAGCGTGACAGACTGTCAAGCCTACGGGCCCGGGTTCGATTCCCGGTTGGGTCGGAAATTTTCTCCGCTCAGGGACTGGGTGTTGTGTTGTCCTTATCATCATCATTTCATCCCCATCGACGCGCAGGTCGCCGAAGTGGCGTCAAATCGAAAGACCTACACCAGTCGAACGGTCTACCCAACGGGAGGCCCTAGCCACACATTTCCATTTATCAATTAAATTCAATATTTTTTCTGTTACCCAAGAATTTCTATTAGCCCTCGTCTTTTACCTACTTGATCGTCTGCTGCCTTCACTACTTCATCCCTCAGAGCTACCCATTCTTCTTCTACTGTATTTCTTTCGCCCATTCCTGTCAATTGTTCCCTTATGCTCTCCCTGAAACTCTCTACAACTTCTGGTTCTTTCAGTTTATCCAGGTCCCATCTACTTAAATTCCCACCTTTTTGCAGTTTCTTCAGTTTCAATCTGCAGTTCATAACCAATAGATTGTGGTCAGAATCCACATCTGGCCCTGGAAATGTCTTACAATTTAAAACCTGGTTCCTAAATCTATGTCTTACCATTATATAATCTATCTGATACCTCTTAGTATCTCCAGGATTCTTCCAGGTATACAACCTTCTTTTATGATTCTTGAACCAAGTGTTAGCTATAAATAATGTCTCTGTACGATCCTAAATCTCTCTGATACTATCTTCATGGTCCTTACGCGAAACGAACGATGGCGACAGTAGAATAGTTCTGCAGCCAGCCTCAAATGGCAGCTCTCTAAATTTTCCCAATAGTATTCGTCAAGAAGAACGTCAGCTTCCCTCCAGTGGTTCCCATTCGAGTCCCCGAAGCATATCAGCAATACTTGGATGTTGTTCTGACCTACCGGTAACAAATCTAGCAGCCTGTGCCTGAATTGCATCGACATCTTTCTCTGATCCCAACTGATGATTATCCCGAACACTCGAGCAGTACTCAACAACGGAACAAACTAGTGTCCTGTCTTGTATGCGCTCTCCTTTACAGATGAAACACACATTCCGGGTCTAGTGATGCAGGGGATACAACCCGTCGGCTTTGACCAATGACGTCATACATTACTCATAAATAGTAATGTCTTCACTTCGAGCCATAGACAATAAAACAGTTCTGTGTTGTATCCCGTCCTTCAGTTGACCTTTACACTGACACTACGTATTCGAACATTGAAGAGATTTACCAATATATGTCAACTGGAGAGCAGGATACAAATGTTGCGTATAGCTATATAGCTCAAGTACAGAGTGGGATAACATTAGCATCTAAGGCGAAAAAAAAAAACTGTTCCCCATAGTGAAGTACGGGATACATATTGTATATGTGTCGTCTTATTGCCTCTTCGCGTAGTTCAACTGAGGTACCGGTTGCAAATGTAACGTACGTCCATTTCCACGTTTTCGTTAGCAGTGTACAAATATCGAGGTCAGCGGAAGTGTGGGATACAAATATTATGTACGTAGCTCGTTCTGCCATCGGTACTACTAATATCTACGTAAGAACAGACTGCTAGTGACAGCGGAGGCGAAATAAACAACACATGCAAAATTTGTATCCCGTGCTTCATTTAGAGGGTTTAGTGAAGCGGGGGATACATAGCTCAACTGAACAACAGTATACTAACGGTAGTGAAAACGAAGAAATCGACGTACGCCAAACTTGTATCACGTACTGCACTTAAGCAATACACTTCGAATGAGGTTCGAGATACAACTTTTATATATTATATATTATATTATATATGTGTGTGTGTTGTGTGACGTAATGTGTTCTATGCTACCAATATTTTCCATCCATTTTTCCCTTTCATTTTCCAGGGAAATAATACGAAATAAAAACGCGATATCCTTAACGTGAAGATACTACTGTCCGTTATATATGTCAACTATATTTTTCGTCTCTCGTATTCTTTTGTTTCTGAACATTCTTGTCAGCTCTTTCATCTGTGTAATAAATGCTCTCTGGGCAATTCTGACGTCATTGGTCAACGCCGACGGGTTGTATCCCCTGCTTCACTAGACCCCACATTACTAAAATTTTCCCAATAAAGCGAAGTCGACTATTCGCCATTCGCCCTAGGATGAATAAATATGTCAAGATGCGATTCTCACAGAGTTACAGCGGATAATGTGGCTAATTTTCTGACATAGCAAGTACTTTTTAACGCTTGTAGCAGCCGAATGATAACTGACTTTGTTCTTAGAGTTCCGTACCGCAATCTGTATCGAGATGAAATTTTATTAATACTCCGTTCATCATAAGAATAAACCTGATGTAAACAAGCACAGTCGGCCGATGTGGCCGTGCGATTCTAGGCGCTTCAGTCTGAAACCGCGTGACCGCTACGGTCGCAGGTTCGAATCCTTCCTCGGGCATGGATGTGTGTGATGTCCTTAGGTTAGTTAGGTTGAAGTAGTTCTAAGATCTAGGGGACTGATGACAACAGATATTAAGTCCCATAGTGCTCAGAGCCATTTGAACCATTTGAATTTTTTAAACAAACACAAACGCGATGATTGGTAGAAGCAGTAGCACACGTACACTCAATTTGTTACGCTCTTGGAAGTAGGTCCTACTGACGTATTAGATACATTATTACTAAGTTACGTTAAATGAAACTTTAAGATATTCAAAAGTATTAACAGCCATCAACGTTTTCCTTAATCGCGCTTTAGCTGCGTAGTTTTTATTTCAAAAATCGTGTTCAGTCACAGCGTCTGCACTGTTTTGCTCTGATTGTTAATACGCAATATGAAAACGGCTGACGCTGCTTCCTGTTCTTTACTGAAAACGGTAAAAAAGCGCCGAGAAATAGGTTGTTCTTAAATTTGTTAATTTCCAAGAATGATTGCCTCTTTAAGTCGCGGCGTCCAAGCGATACATATCGAAAGTACGATCCTAAATCGATTCTGTTGGCGGGCGTTATGATCAATTATTTGCGATCGTCATTTTTATCTGTTTTCCGTCGTTGCCTTAGTTGCTGAAAGTTACACACTTCCGAGGATTAATGACAAAAAGGGAATTGTTCCCGTAGCGTACATATCACATGGACTTTCACATGACGACAACACCGACAACGAGGAAGGTAAGTCGTCTCCTTTGTAATTACAAGTATTTTTGTAACGCTCTTCTTTTGGTGTTGCTTTAGTGACCACTGTAAACATACTCATAACGCCCGCCACCAGAGTCGCGTGATCGATTTAGGATCGCACGTTCGATATGCATCGTTTCGACCGGGCGACTTCAAGAGGCAATCATTCTTGGACCTTAAATTTTTTCGTAAATTTACAGAGATAATCGACATTAAAGTTTTCTGAGGGACTGTATTAGATACAGCTGAGAGTACAAACAGGACGAATAGCGGAACCGGTAGTGTAGTAGAGAAGAAAACATAATTTAATTTTTAAGGCAAAAATGAAAAACCAGATACTCTTTATTTGCACTATGTCCACTGTTTTATACCACAGTTGTAGGTAAGTGTCGTAGAAACATGATGAGCAATCGTTTTCACAGCACCGAGCACACCTTCCAAATGCTGCATTTTTACATTTGCTACTGTAGCATTGGAATATGAACCCTACAGAACTGATGAGGAGCCAAGGTAAGGGATTTGGTCTGACAAATATCAGGATTGTTAAGCTGCCGGACGTACTGTAACTAACGCACGCGGCTTTTTCACATATCACTGCCGAACGCTGGCGGGTTATAAACGGCACGTCATAAATCAGGAGGAGAAAATGGCGGCGCCTGGTTGGCTCCGTGGATTCGGTTGTTGATCGACTCGTTATCAACGTAGCAGATGAGTTACAGAAGTGAAATGTATTTCTGGCATCCGGATAGGGAAGGAGCTAAGACAGTACCACACGACTGATTAATTAATACCTTCACTGGTTTCAGTATTCAACAGTACGATGAAATTCCTGCGTAGCTCGCTCAGAAAAATTACCCTGTGTTTAAGTTATGAATTTTCATCAATCTTGTTTCTAATCAGAATCCTGTGTCAGATGATAAAGAGAGCATTTGATGTTTTCCGTGTGGTCATCTAAGAAGCGCTCGATATTGCCGAATATTATTTCATTCTCTTCAAAAATTAAGCGACGTTCGAACTCATGTTGTTTCTTTACTCGCCTCGTATTTACATCTGAACTGCACCTGCTCACATCGTTGTAGGCTTGTTGAACCACCTGGCTGGCCAGTGCTGTCCAAGTTTAATGTGTCTGTAAAGTTGCTGTACCGCATTATGGCTCAATCTATGTGCGTGTAACAAAGCGTAAATATATCCTTAAGATGGCACTAGACTGTATTGGTCAGAGTCTGGCTTCCGCTCCACGTGAAAGGAAATCTATTGAGGTTCAGGCAAACGCGGAAGAGTACACGGCGTAATGTTTACATCAGGTTCATTCTTATGATGAACAGAGTATTAAGTATACGGCCCGTTGGCAGTGTAAATAATTAAAAGTTTCTAGGTCAATACAATCAAAAGATACGGCTATATATGTCACATATTTTGATATTTGCAAACTCACTCATCGGACAATTTTGTTTGCGTGGACAGCTTCCGTAGTAAGCACGAAATATTTGCTTTGTAAATAAAAACCGCCATTTCTTGCTGCCCTGTATTTTGTTTCTCTCAAACACGTTTTGCCTTTATTCAGAATCTGTATCGCTCAGATAACTAAGGCAAAACTTCAAAATGAAAATATCATCATTTCAAAAGCAAAGAAAGGAAACGCAGTAGTACTTATAGACAAAAAACAACACATTGTAAAACTCACAAGAATTCATCTCATAAAATAACATTACAAAATTAAAATCAAACCTAACAATCAGATTCCAGAAAAAAACACTCTGAAAAATATAGACATCACACTCGATAACACGGATAAAAGAAAGCTGACACACATGATCCCACTGCAGCTGTCCTCGGAAGCCATCCAAGGATAAACTGAATCTTCCTGTGAGGCCAATATTGGATTTCAGAAAACCCCCACGCACAAGCTTGCACGATTCGTGTTACAGATATTGTCTGAAAATGTCAATTTAGAGGAGGACAGAACCATTAAAAACACTAGACAGCTAACACACTAAATAAAAGATTTAAAAATCACAGACATGGCAACAGTCCTCTCATTTGATACGGAAAGCATGTATTCCAACATACCAGTACCAGAAACAGCAGAAATCATAGATAAAAACCTTAAAGCACATAGTCAGCACCCTGATGAACAGATTAACGAAATACATTAATAAAGCTCATAACAGAACAAAATTAGTTCCAATATAATGATGAATTTTTTCACAAGAAGCTAGATTAGCAATTGGGTCCCCAGCTTCAGGAACCTTAGAGAATACTTTTGTAAGCCACACTGAACAGATCATTTGTACAAAATAGTAGCAAAAGGATATAACATACTGTATTGGTTCAGGTATATGGATGATATTCTCTGCTTAATAGACGAACCACAACCAAAAACTCAAAAATTTCATGCTGACATCATTAAGATACATAAAAATATAAAATTCACAATTGAAAGGGAACAGACAAACCAAATTAACTTTTTGTATATAACAATTGAAAAACTAAACAATAAGCATATGTTTGAAATTTACTGTAAACCCACAGCAACTGACATTATCATTCCCCAATCCTCGAACCCCCCATACTAACAAAATCTTGCAGCTCTTCGACAAATGGTCTATAGACTCAACACAGCACCACTCAACAAGGAAAACTACCAAACAGGATTTGACATAATAATGCAGATAGCCAAAAACAGAGGTTACAATAGTAAAATAGACACAAAGCTAAACAACAAAATTTAAAATAAAATAAAAGCAGAAGACACAAAACGGCAACAATAACACAACAAAAACAAACACAATCATGTATTCTCAGTACCATAAGAACTACACAGGATAATCAGGAAAATAGAAGAGAAAGCACAAGATGGTACACAATATTATGCAAATACTAACTCACACATAAAATCACCTTCATTTTTAAAAGACAGGACGTAAACATAGATACACAACGGACAATTCGATCCAAAAATACACCCCAAAACTGACAACAAACAGAGATATATACCAAAAGCAGGTATATATCAGTTGCAGTGTAACACTTGTGGTGGTGGATACATGTAACATAAATGAGAGTTTGGAAATATAGGACAAACCACATTTGCAGAACACTTAAGAGAACACAATCACAAACCGACTACTAGAGAAGAAAACATGAAAATAATTAGAATCAACAATAAAAAGCACATCCTAATCTTGCAAGAAAATTACCACATACAGAAAACCAAAGCAGAAAGGAAAACCCCACTGAATGAATAAGTACACATGTCAGACAGCTCATTGTTTACACTAATGGATAAAATGATAGAGTAACACTCATAGTAATAATGATAATACCATCCAACCCTTTTCCACTCACTTGTTCATAAAGTCCTTCACAAAAAATTTAAACCAAAACTAAAGGCAGCTGGACACCAGAACTTTCAACAACTCTCAGGCAGCCATTACATTCATATTCAACATTCTACAACTCGCATTGAATAACCATCAAAAGCCCCCCTCCCCCCAAAACACACAAAATACTAATCCATACGTATACACACTGTTTCACCATGCACACATACACACACCTTTTTGTAACACTCCATGTATATATATATATATATATATATATATATATATATATATATATATATATATATATATAGAGAGAGAGAGAGAGAGAGAGAGAGAGAGAGAGAGATAAACATAACAGAAATTAATGGACGTTAGTGTTCAGCATGTACTTCGTTAGGTTAGCAAATATAAACAAATCAAATAGGTTGAGACATATAGTGAACTCACAGTAGTTAAAGCTTTTGATCAAAGTTTTCGATCAAATATGTATAACTAGTGGCAGAAGACTAATAATGCTCCACAACAACAAAGCAAACAATATGAAAATTGAAAACAATTCGAAACATGGAAACGTGATAATGTTTCGTAAATGAAGAGGTAGTGCGATCTTCAGCATGTGGCCAGATGGAGGAAACGCATACGCCAACCAAAAACGCGAAGTACTGTAAGTAATCACTTTTTACATTGAAACGAATCGTGAACTGTTTTGTAATCTACAAATAACACACATCAAAATAAAACTATATCATTCTATATCCCACACAAAAAGCCTTTGAGTAGAAATGGCGAACCTCGTCTGGGAGAAACAAAATACAGTGCAGCAAGAAAAGTCAGCTTTTATTTACAAAACAAATATCACACATCGGAACCTGTCGAGAGATCCCTGGATCGAATCTTTACTTCTCAATCTTACTTTCCACCTCTCAACAAGGGGAACAGTCTCCACGTTAAATTGTAGGTTCCTTTTCTCCGATTGGACAACTTTGATAGGTTAGAGACACGCAGGTCGCCGAAGTGACGTCCAGTAGAAAGACGTGTACCAGCCCACTGAACGCCAATACTTTTTTTTCTCATCAGTAAACATAATTAAGTTTGTATGGAACTCCCACGGCGCGCAACCTACTCGCTCTTGTCCATCATTTTAATGGAAATATAAAGTTTTTTCTGTTGCTTTGGAAAGAGCTTTCACAGAGGACTTAAAGGTCATAATATGTGTGCAACTTGATCTGATAATATTTGTAACTTTTTTCCATAGTCAGGAGAAGAGATGCCAAAAAAGTCTGCGCTATTTAACTAGATGAAAGTAAACATGTGCCTTTGGTACGGTCCGTATTTTTATTGTTATGACTTTATATAGTGCTCATATTGTTTGATCGGTACGTGCTATAAAACGATTCTCAACAGACGATTTGGTCTGCACATTTTGCAGCAGAGGCCCATGTTATATGGCATTTCATGCCTTCAAGGATCTTCGCTGTTTTCTTGTCGATCTCTTGTTTCAGTTCTTGCTGTAGGTACAAGTCAAGAAGTCTTACGTCTGGTGAGAGTGTAGTGTGGTTCCCCAACGACCAATCCTGTCACCTCCAAATGCTCTGTTACAGTCTGTCGTTATCTGCGCGGAATTGGCGGACATCTGTCATACAAGCTACTATCGCATAGACCGCCTTACGTCTAGTAGGATGTCTTCCAATAACTGTGGCAGCATATTTGTATGAAACTGTAGGTACTTGTGACTATATAGAGTGCAATCAATAAAACAGGGAACAATGAGACCCATTTTGGAAATCCCACATCACATACTGTATGACCAACGTCGTAGTTTATAGACTTTCTTCAGATTGCATTTTCATGTGATCAGTAGTGCAAATGACTGAGAATGATCTGTCCATCCGTAAACAAAATATTACCTAGAAAAACCGTTGGACTTAGCAGTTCTGGTAGACACAATTCCGAGAATTATAGCCGATCTTAAAAGTCATAGCCATGAGGGTGTTGATATAGGTAACTGTGGAAAGGATGAAAGGCGCGGGAATGTAATACTTGCAGTACACTTTTTTGGTTGACACTACTTACACGGTCAAGCTGCCTCGCCTATTACTCCTGTTAAAATGTTAGTAGCATCTCTCTCGACTTTTGCTGCTTTTGGTTGGCTTATTTTATTCTTCACACTTTCAGTTACCGAGCGAGGTGGCACAGTGTTTAGCACACTGGACTCGCATTCGGGCAGACCCGCGTCCGGCCATTCCGATTTAGGTTTTCCGTGATTCCCCTAAATTGCTTCAGATGAATGACGGAATGGTTCCTGTGAAAGGGCACTGCCGAGTTCCTAACCCATCGTTTCCTAATCCGATAGGACTGATGACCTCGCTGTTTGGTCCCCTCCCACGAATGAGCCAACCAATCGACACTTCCAGTTCCTTGAAATCTTTTTTATAATATTTGCAAAGACAGATCGTGACTGCTTGGCACTATGAGGATACTTTTCAGCATACATGTGAAAAAATGTCCAAATGTGTGTGAAATCTGATGGGACTTAGCTGCTAAGGTCATCAGTCCCTAAGCTTATACACTACTTAACCTAAATTATCCTAAGGACAAACACACACACCCATGCCCGAGGGAGGACTCGAACATCCACCGGGACCAGCCGCAGCATACATGTGAAGTACGGCTCTAAGACTTCAACAACTTTCGCCATAAACGAGAAACCGGCCGGGGTGACCGACCGGTTCTAGGCGCTACAGTCTGGAACCGCGCGACCGCTACGGCCGCAGGTTCGAATCCTGCCTCGGGCATGGATGTGTGTGATGTCCTTAGGTTAGTTAGGTTTAAGTAGTTCTACGTTCTAGGGTACACTAATGAACTGAGAAGTTAAGTCCCATAGTGGTCAGCCGGCCGAAGTGGCCGTGCGGTTAAAGGCGCTGTAGTCTGGAACCGCAAGACCGCTACGGTCGCAGGTTCGAATCCTGCCTCGGGCATGGATGTTTGTGATGTCCTTAGGTTAGTTAGGTTTAACTAGTTCTAAGTTCTAGGGGACTAATGACCTCAGAAGTTGAGTCCCATAGTGCTCAGAGCCATTTGAACCATCCCATAGTGGTCAGAGCCATTTGACCCAACCATAAACGACAACCATACCCACTTTTTCGACTATTGTTAGGGCTGCTTTAAGTCCTAAGCGACACAAGCCACCGCTTGGGACGCCAAGCTGAGAGGGGCGTTACAGCTGTTCGATTTCTGAATACGACAGATCACAATTAGTAGCGGCCATTTGGGACACCAAGTTGAGAGGGGCGCCATAGTGCGAGGTTTGTATACAGTGCGTACCACAACGGGTGAAAATGTACGGAGAAAAAAAGAGTGAGCGTGGAGGGGGATGTCGCTAAAACAGGGTGGCGCACCATAAATCACCCGATAGAATTTTGATCCTACAAGTATACTATTGGGGCAATAGCTTTCAAATTGTGCGCTCAACTTCGTGCAGTTCATAGAAATTACGCCAGATGTCATTGCGAGTTCATCGCTTCCGTTGTGAGTCTGCCATTTCAGTTTGCCGCGATGGCAGAAAAGTGACGGTTGAGTGCTGCACGAAAGACGAAGATTGTGTTACTGTTCGCGGCGACGAACAGCATTACACTGATACAGAGAGAGTTCAGTGCTCATTTCGGCACACGGCGGGCTTCCATCCCACAGACAACATGCGGATTACAACAAAAATTTGAAGGTACTGGATCTGCTTTGGAGTGTGAGCGGCGGCTACAGCCACGTACCGTGCCTTCGCCGCAAAACATTGAAGCAGTTGAAGTGTCTTTGACTCGTAGCCCGAGCAAATCAACAAGAAGAGCCAGTGCCGAGTTGGGAATTTCACGCCGATCTGTACAAACAGTTATTCAGCCCGACCTTCGCTTGTATACACACACGATGACTGTGGCGCATAAGCTTACTGCGAGAGATAAGGAGCGGAGACTGCAAGGTGGGCAATCGAGCAAGACCAAGAGGTAGTGCTACACAACACACAGTTTTCTGACGAAGCTTATTTATGCCTGAACGGTGCCGCGAAAAAAAAAGAACTTTAGATTCTGGGCACGTGAACCTCCTCGAATAATTCACATGAAAGACACCTACAGGAGAAAGTTTGCGTGTGGCTCGCTATGTTAAGCCATGGAATGAACGGTCCGTTCTTCTTCGAGGCTGTCCGCAGCTCGTGGTCTCGTTCACGCTTCCCGAGCACGGGGTCCCGGGTTCGATTCCCAGCGGGGTCAGGGATTTTCACCTGGCTCGAGATGAGTGGTTGTTTGTGTTGTTTGTGTTGTTCTCATCATTTCATCATCATTCATGAAAAGGGCGATTTGGGCCTGAGCAAAGGTTGGGAATTTGTACAGGCGCTGGTAACAGCGCAGTTGAGCGCCCCACAAACCAAAACATCATCATCTTCGATGCTACAGTAACCGGTGAACTCTATTTACACATGCTGCGAACCAGTTCTTTCCTCAACTCATGGCCTCGTGCCCTCCATTGCAGACACAATGGTTCACGCAGGATGGAGCACGCCCCCTACACGAAAGACTTGGCCTTAAGGGATTGTCAAACAGATTTCCAGAACGTTAGCTGGAGGAGAAATGTGGCCGCCCCACAGCCCATACATCAACATATGTGACTTCTTCCTTTGGCGGTTCCTTAAAGAGAAGGTATGCCACAGAAAACCCGAAAATGCAGTGCAGCTTAGGGCCATCATTATGGAGTTACGCCGCGCCATTCCAGAAATTTGCGTCGGAGAGTCGTAATAAATGCACTTGCCCGACTTGAAGTTGTAAACAAAAACGGCCGTCATATTGAACATGTGATTCGTTAGGCTGTATTTCCAAGCTGTATTCTTTACTTTTACATCAATAAATTATAAATATCGTCAACAACAAATGTGTTATTCATGAAACAAATCAGTTGACTTATCGTGAGCCACCCTGTAGATAAGTCGCTTACGTGGGAAAATCTTCTCAGAACGGCCCTGATTGTGGAACACATTGTGAAGAGATCAATAGCTTCGCGAGAGAGTTATCTGATCATTGCAACAGCAGAGAAAAGACTGATGGGCTTCAGCCGTAGCAGAGTTAGATTTTTGCTTACATTTGGTACATCAGGGCAGTAGTTTGTGGGTCGGACCTTTTGTCCTGACGGTGGGACAGTTGGTCATGGTGTTCGTATCTTCTTACTGTTTCGGCATGTCCCGTACGTGTTACGTCTTTGAAATCCGCTTCAAAGGCTCCATACAGTGCCACAGAAAGAAATATACTTCCAATAAAATAACAAAGTCGCCTTCGTTATTCAGCAGTTACGAATGTTAAAAATTGCGTGCATACATCAATGTGCTTACAAGGGGCTGCGCCTTCACGTGATCACCTATTGCGTCGCAATTTATGTTATACACAGGGCTTCTCCAGAAATGAAAGTAACGACAGCGGGAGCTTCAAAGGTCTAAACGTTTGGAAAAAAAGTAGCATTTTGTCAGGAAATAGTCGAGGCATCAGTCATTTACGTTAGCGTTGTTTCCAGGCAGCGGAAGGAGGATAGAACGGTAAGCCGACGGTCATTGAAACCTTCCCGTCTCCTCTATACCTCTTGTGTTATTGATAACCTTTCATTTTACAACAAACTATGTAACCTTTTCTTGGGATTTCTATCTCTTGCTTAATAATAACAAATGAAATCTTCTCTTTGAAATTTATTCTCTTTCTCTATCTTCGCTTACAAATTTAATTGCTGCTTATTAAAAGTGATTTTCTGATTATTTCGACGAAACATAGAATGTGTCGTCGTCGTGGCCCTCAGTCGTTATCTGCAATAACCCATAACTGTTCCTTACCTTTTTTTCTGTTACTGGATCGCCATCTGAATGCTACATCGAACTGCGACATGAATATATTTACTCTGTTTTACTATACTATATTAGCTGCTGGTGGGCTTTCATAATAAGTGGCTGTATTTATTACCAAAGCTGACGTTATTCTTTAATATCAAAGCTGACGTTATTCTATAATTAATTTGACTGAAATTACGTAATTCATAGATAAACTTTTTCTTGACAACAATAAAATTTTGCAAAGTTTTACGTTGATGGTTTTTGGGATGGATTATAATTAGAAATGCAACATTGCTGGCAAAAGTTAATTATATTCTGAATGAAATGATTTTACAAACGTTCAAATGGGACTTACTTTTTACAATAATCTTACAACTAGCAATGCGGAAACATACCTCCAGTAGTCTTGAGTTTCTCAAAAAATTAATTCAATAATATTAGTTCCTCTTATTATAATAGTTAGCTGATGTCTCTGTATATCCTTTTATAATCTCTTGTCACAGCTGCAAAATACTAACACGAATTCTTTACAGACGAATGGAAAAACTAGTAGAAGCCAACCTCGGGGAAGATCAGTTTGGATTCCGTAGAAACACTGGAACACGTGAGGCAATACTGACCTTACGACTTATCTTAGAAGAAAGATTAAGGAAAGGCAAACCTACGTTTCTAGCATTTGTAGACTTAGAGAAAGCTTTTGACAATGTTGACTGGAATACTC
Source organism: Schistocerca americana (assembly GCF_021461395.2). Lineage (NCBI taxonomy): Eukaryota > Metazoa > Arthropoda > Insecta > Orthoptera > Acrididae > Schistocerca > Schistocerca americana. Next base: position 154,048,857 of record NC_060126.1, on the reverse strand, counting down.
TCTTTCAAATTCTAAAGGTGGCAAGGGTAAAATACAGGGAGCGAAAGGCTATTTACAATTTGTACAGAAACCAGATGGCAGTTATAAGAGTCGAGGGACATGAAAGGGAAGCAGTGGTTGGGAAGGGAGTAAGACAGGGTTGTAGCCTCTCCCCAATGTTGTTCAATCTGTATATTGAGCAAGAGTAAAGGAAACAAAAGAAAAATTCGGAGTAGGTATTAAAATTCATGGAGAAGAAATAAAAACTTTGAGGTTCGCCGATGACATTGTAATTCTGTCAGAGACAGCAAAGGACTTGCAAGAGCAGTTGAATGGAACGGACAGTGTCTTGAAAGGAGGATATAAGATGAACATCAACAAAAGCAAAACAAGGATAATGGAATGTAGTCTAATTAAGTCGGGTGATGCTGAGGGAATTAGATTAGGAAATGAGGCACTTAAAGTAGTAAAGGAGTTTTGCTATTTGGGGAGCAAAATAACTGATGATGGTCGAAGTAGAGAGGATATAAAATGTAGGCTGGCAATGGCAAGGAAAGCGTTTCTGAAGAAGAGAAATTTGTTAACATCCAGTATTGATTTAAGTGTCAGGAAGTCATTTCTGAAAGTATTCGTATGGAGTGTAGCCATGTATGGAAGTGAAACATGGACGATAAATAGTTTGGACAAGAAGAGAATAGAAGCTTTCGAAATGTGGTGCTACAGAAGACTGCTGAAGATTAGATGGGTAGATCATATAACTAATGAGGAAGTATTGAATAGGATTGGGGAGAAGAGAAGTTTGTGGCACAACTTGACCAGAAGAAGGGATCGGTTGGTAGAACATGTTCTGAGGCATCAAGGGATCACCAATTTAGTATTGGAGGGCAGCGTGGAGAATAAAAATCGTAGAGGGAGACCAAGAGATGAATACACTAAGCAGATTCAGAAGGATGTAGGTTGCAGTAGGTACTGGGAGATGAAAAAGCTTGCACAGGATAGAGTAGCATGGAGAGCTGCATCAAACCAGTCTCAGGACTGAAGACCACAACAACAACAATCTCTTGTAAATCATAGCTAGTGGCTGGCAGGCACACCGCTCCTTTCAACCTCTCGCTTCAGACCTGCTACCGACTCGCTTCACTTCTCGCTTACTACTGACATCCTTCGAACGCTAGAGTGCGGTCTCTCCTGCCAACAATGCTTTCTGATGGAGGCAATCCCTGCTACCATTACAAAATGTATCAATGCGCGGTCTTTCCCGCTCTTTTCTTAAAATGTATCCGTACGCGGTTTCTCCCGCCCTTTTTAAAATTATATCAACACTACTTTGGTGCAGACATTCCCTGCTACCACAATTATTTCCAACGTGGCAAATATTAATTATTCCTACTTAATCCTATTAATAAAATATAAACATCTTTCATAAATTGTGGTTTGACAATAGACAATAGAAGTATACACGTCTTACATCATGAAGTTGCGTTCCGAAGCGGAATCTTTTATTGTTATTATTATTATTATCAGCTTTCACGCCACACTGCAAAGATAAGTAGAAACAATGCTCAGTACATTGGATTTATTAATATTTTCATAGAAGGCGTGAAGAAAAGAGGTAAAGGAAAAATTTGGGATTGCAAATAAATTTACAGGATAGGACTGTAAGGAATACACGAGGACTTCGTGTGTAAATTTAGATACAGTCGATGATTTACGCATGCTGGGATGATATTCGTCGTAAAAGCAGGGAAAGCTGTAATATTCTCGCCATCTTTCACACGTTATAAACTTTCTTTTTGTAATTACATAGTTGTTTTAATCTTTCTGTAGAAAATCAAATTTGGTGTACTTCCGTAAAGTGTTCTCTCTCATCTCACAGTTTGGCAGCAAACCACGTGTAACGCGCCATTTCGCCAAATATTGTCGAGGATAGCTGGTGATGTACAATGGTATGAACCGGGTGATCAAAAAGTCCGTATAAATTTGAAAACTTAATAAACCACGGAATAATGTAGATAGAGAGGTAAAAATTGACATACATGCTTGGAATGACATGGGATTTTATTAGAACAAAAAAAAAAAAAAAACGCATCTGCCGTTATCGGGCCTTTTTTCTTCGAGGAAATGCGTGATTCTCGTTGTGTAAATGCTACCGTGACGGGTGAGAGGTACGCCGATATCTTACAGAATCGCATCATCCCCAGCTGCCTGATAAACACCTGCTGGAACGTACGATGTTTATGCAGGATGGCGCTCCACCCCATATTGCTAGACGCGTGAAAGGTCGCTTGCGCGCGTCGTTTGGTGATGATCGTGTGCTCAGCCACCACTTTCGTCATGCTTGGCCTCCCAGGTCCCCAGACCTCAGTCGGTGAGATTATTGGCTTTGGGGTTACCTGAAGTCGCAAGTGTATCGTGATCGACCGTCATCTCTAGGGATGCTGAAAGACAACATCAGACGCCAATGCCCCACCATCACTCCGGACATGCTTTACAGTGCTGTTCACAACATTATTCCTCGACTACAGCTATTGTTGAGGAATGATGGTGGACATATTGAGCACTTCCTGTAAGGAACATCATCTTTGCTTTGTCTTACTATGCTATGCTAATTATTGCTATTCTGATCAGATGAAGCGCCATCTGTCGGACATTTTTTGAACTTTTGTAGTTTTTTGGTTCTAATAAAACCCCATGTCATTCCAAGCATGTGTGTCGATTTGTACCTCTCTATCTAGATTACTCCGTGATTTATTCAGTTTTCAAATTTATACTGACTTTTTGATCACCCAGTATTTTGATGCAATCTTCTCATTTCTTTTTCTGTCTCTCGATGAGTTAAGATTAGTTCTGAAGTTTTATGTTCAAATTCTTTACTTGGCGATAAAAATAGAGATCACATGGTTTAGACTAGTGGAGTGCAGTTGGTGGGCATTACTTTAATACTGCATAACGACCTCCTCCATTTTGAAAATACATTATATTTCAATTTATTTACAGGGTAAGTAACGCAAAAACTGAAAATAAAAGCCGGCCGGGCTGGCCGAGCGGTTCTAGGCGCTACAGTCCGGAGCCGCGTGACCGCTACGGTCGCAGGTTCGAATCCTGCCTCGGGCATGGATGTGTGTGATGTCCTTAGGTTAGTTAGGTTTAAGTGGTTCTAAGTTCTAGGGGACTGATGACCTCAGCAGTTAAGTCCCATAGTGCTCAGGGCCACTGAAAAAAAAAAAAAACATTCCACTCAGAAAAGCGACCCCACAACCTTCGGATTACCGTTCTGTACTCTTTTCCACTGCACCAACTGCTCCTGGTAAACTACGCTCGCATAAATGGCTCACACATCGCCTGCCCCGCTCGAAACACAATAATTTTTCTAAACGCTCGGTCATCTGGAACTCCCACTTCTGTCACTTGTTTTGTTCAAGAACTGCTTGTATCACAAACTATGACGAAAGCGATGATGAAGGCGCGGTCTCCTTGTTAGTTCAAAGCGTTCTGCCACACTTAAAAAGTTTCCCCAAACATTAACTAATACGGCTAGTTTTCCTTTCATCAAACGATAAAGCAACTTGTTCCATCTTCCCCTTTTTATGCTCCTCGTTCTTGTCATTTCTCTGTTAGTCGCATCACCCTCTTTCCCCCCATCTCCGTTCACTTAAGAGAGAAGTCCAAATCTCGGATTTGTCAGCCGAATAAAAACTCAAAGTTTCGACTTGGGTACATAAGATATTTCTATCCAAAAAACCTGTGACGGTTTTTTGATACCACAGAATTAGGCTGCTCCCCCCCCCCCCCCCCAATCAATTGCAAAAACTGAGACAGATTAGAAAGCAAGTAATCTGTAGAATGTTCTGCGTGCCATAACAGGGAACTGGTTGGTTCTAAGTGAGAAAAAGGAAGTTTTTTTTGTCAAGTGCCATTAATACTGAGATACTGCATTTTATTCGTGATAACGCCAGTACAGAAATACAGTAGTAACTGGAGTCAACAAAAACCATCACGTCTTTTAAATTTTTCTCTGGGAGATTAACAAAATTAAGTTGAAGGAAATCTTACAATACCGACTTCTGTTTCTCACAAAACTCCATTCTTGGGATCATATGTTTTACTGATACAGAGACAGGATTACATTGATTCGGTATACAACACAAACTGTACATCAACTAAACGAAGGGCACCTTAACGTATGGCACCTGGAAATTGGACGGAAGCATTGCTTCGCATAAAGACCATGCGCCATCTAGTAATGTATATTTTAAACGTTTTCTCCACGATTTGGCAATTTTAACAAGTCTGGGATATGCAACAGATAAACGAAGGAAGAGGAAGGAAGGAAGACTGGCTTCAACGTCTCGTCGACATCGATGTTATTAGAGACGGAGCACAAGCTCGGATTGTGTCAAGGATGGGTAAGGAAATCGGCCGTGCCCTTTCAAAGGACCTATCCCGGCATTTGCCTGGAGCGATTTAAGAAAATCACGGATTGCCTAAATATGGATGGTCGGACGCGTATTTGAACCGTCGCCCTATCGAATGCGAGTCGAGTGTGCTAACCATTGCAACACCTCGCTCGCATATCGCATTTTTTGGAAAAATGGCACTTCGATCGTTTGACATTTCTTGTCTTCAACTGTGTTCGTCTTTCCCCCCACCCTCCCCCTTCCCCCCCACCCTCCCCCCTCCCCTCCCCCCACCCTTCCTCGACGACCATTGCTGCTGACTCTCGTACCTTAAATCTGTCTTCAAGTAAGTTGTTTCTATTGCTGTATTCGTGAAGGACTGTAAACTGTGTGAACCTTTTCTTTCTTTCTGTACTTTAGTAACTGCTAGACGTTTTATAATGCTGTGTGTTACATAAATCTTACAACGCGCTACTCACGAAGAATGTAATACATAATATTTCGAACACTGGTTACATATAAAAAAGGCCTAATGGCCTTAGTCTTGCCAGGTAAGTAAATAAAAACATAAAATATTCGGAATGTCTTACCCTGTTACCATGAGTATATACTAGGTGATCAAAAAGTCAGTATAAATTTGAAAACTAAATAAATCACGGAATAATGTAGATAGAGAGGTACAAATTGACATACATGCTTGGAATGACATGGGGTTTTATTAAAACAAAAACAAAAAAAAATACAAAAGTTCAAAAAATGGCCGATAGATGGCGCTTCATCTGATTAGAATAGCAATAATTAGCATAACAAAGTAAGACAAAGCAAAGATGATGTTCTTTACAGGAAATGCTCAATATATTCACTATTATTCCTCAACAATAGCTGTAGTCGAGTAATAATTTTCCAATAATCGCACGGACTGAGGTCTGGGGACCTGGGAGGCCAAGCATGACGAAAGTGGCGGCTGAGGACACGATCATCACCAAACGAGGCGCGCAAGAGATCTTTCACGCGTCTAGCAATATGGGGTGGAGCGCCACCCTGCACAAACATCGTAAGTTCCAGCAGGTGTTTATCAGCCAGGCTGGGGATGATGCGATTCTGTAACATATTGGCGTACCTCTCACCCGTCACGGTAGCAGTCACTGACGTTTTGCTGTCCAGCACCATGCGTCGGACATTTTGTGAACTTTGGTTTCTTTTTTTGGTTCTAATAAAATCCCATGTCATTCCAAGCATGTGTGTCAATTTTTACCTCTCTATCTTCATTATTCCGTGGTTTATTAAGTTTTCAAATTTATACTGACTTTTTGATCACCCGGTATATGTAACTCATGTCGGGCCTGAAACTGATAAGATCACCTACTTCCTACTCCGTGATGCTAGAGAACCGACGAGAAAGCTGTTAAACGACTGCGTGTTGAAAAGTAATCCCTCCGATATTTTTGTGTTAAAAGACTCAAAGCTTTCTAAAAAAAAGTATTACTAACATTCGACAACTTTATTCTTCATGTCTTCATGTTTATTTCTCAACACAGTCACCCTGGAGACGAACACACTTTCTCCCAATGAGAGACCATTTAGTTGATACAGTCAGTGTAAAATGATTGACTTTGTTGACGGACCAACAACACCACCTGTGCTTGCACAGCTTCATCAATGTCAAAGTGAAATCCTCGAAGGTGCTTTTTCATTTCTGCAAACAGATGAAAACCGGGTGGGGCGAAATCGGAAGTGTGTCGAGGATGATCTGTAAGGATGAACCCAAGGCGTCGGATTGTTGCAGATATCGCAGCGATCGTGTGTGGTCTGGTATTGTCGTGCTGAAGGAGATGGTGCTCCATGTGCGGACAAACGTTTCAAATTCGAAACACTATTACAGCACACGGTTTGTCATGCACAGACATAGTTACGTTATACACTACTGGCCATTAAAATTGCTACATCAAGAAGAAATGCAGATGATAAACGGGTATTCATGGGACAAATATATTAAACTAGAATTGACATGTGATTACATTTTCACGCAATCTGGGTGCATAGATCCTGAGAAATCAGTACCCAGAAAGATCACCTCTGGCCGTAATAACAGCCTTGATACGCATGGGCATTGAGTCATAAGAGCTTGGATGGCGTGTACAGGTACAGCTGCCCCTGCAGCTTCAACACTATACCACATTTCATCAAGAGGAGTGACTGGCGTATTGTGACGAGCCAGTTGCTCGGCCACCATTCACCAGACGTTTTCAATTGGTGAGAGATCTGGAGAATGTGCTGGCCAGGACAGCAGTCGAACATTTTCTGTATCCAGAAAGGCCCGTACAGGACCTGCAACATGCGGTCGTGCATTATCCTGCTGCAACGTAGTATTTCGCAGGGATCGAATGAAGGGTAGAGCCACGGGTCTTAACACATCTGAAATGTAACGTCCATTGTTCAAAGTGCCGTCAATGCGAAAAAGAGGTGACCGAGACGTGCAACCAATGGCACCCCATACCACCACGCCGGGTGATACGCCAGTATGGCGATGACGAATACACGCTTCCAATGTGCGTTCACCGCGATGTCGCCAAACACAGATGCGAACATCATGATGATGTAAACAGAACCTGGATTCATCCGAAAAAATGACATTTTGCCATTCGTGCACCCAGGTTCGTCGTTGAGTACACCATCGCAGGCGTTCCTGTCTGTGGTGCAGCGTCAAGGGTAACTGCAGCCATGGTGTCCGAGCTGATAGTCCATGCTACTGCAAACGTCGTCGAACTGTTCGTGCAGATGGTTGTTGTCTTGAAAACGTCCCCACCTGTTGACTCAGGGATAGAGACGTGGCTGCACGGTCCGTTACAGTCATGCGGATAAGATGCCTGTCATCTCGACTGCTAGTGATAGGAGGCCGTTGGGATCCAGCACGGCGTTCCGTATTACCCTCCTGAACCCACCGATTCCATATTCTGCTAACAGTCATTGGATCTCGACCAACGCGAGAAGCAACGTCGCGATGTGATAAACCGCAATCGCGATAGGCTACAATCAGACCTTTATCAAAGTCGGAAACGCGATGGTACGCATTTCTCCTCCTTACACGAGGCATCACTACAACGTTTCACCAGGCAACGCCGGTCAACTGCTGTTTGTGTATGAGAAATCGGTTGGAAACTTTCCTCATGTCAGCACGTTGTAGGTGTCGCCACCGGTTCCAACCTTGTGTGAATGCTCTGAAAAGCTAATCATTTGCATATCACAGCTTCTTCTTCCTGTCGGTTAAATTTCTCGTCTGTAGCACGTCATCTTCGTGGTGTAGCAATTTTAATGGCCAGTAGTGTAGTTACGTTATATATCACCATGTTAAGCGCTAAAATTCGGAGCTCTCCTAGTGCAAGAGGGCTGCAAATATGTAGATGCTGTAAAGATGCTGACTGTTAATAACATTTGCTTTATTTAAAAAGCTGTAAGAGTTTTTACACGAAAAGTCGGAGGTGGTACTTTTCAGTACGGTCTCGTACCAATAAATAAATATATCGAAGACTACGGCAATACTGAGGATAAGAGTAAAAATAGATTTCCATGATGTTGTGGTATCCTATTTACATCTAAGTACTCGTCGTGAATCAAGTGCTTCTGTGTTCCACAGAGTTTGAGGAGGTCGTCAAAGAGACACCACTAGATGCCATTCAAGATGAAAACCCCAATCTTGAAGACGAAGCGCCTGTGCTTGAGGAAGAAGCGCCTGGGCCTGAGGATGTAGCACCTGCGCGTCAGGAAGAAGCGTCTGGGCTCGAGGATGTAGCACCTCCGCTTGAGGATGAAGCGCCTGCCGAGCAAGGTGAAGGTGCAGAGGAAGGAGAGGAGAAACCAGCATCGCAGGCAGAGGAATCACCACCGCAAATTATTGAGCCATCATCAACAGCGGAGGGTGGTTTGGGGTGAGTCACCATGTCATTTCATATAGATGATACCTGCCAGAAAAGGTTAGGGTGAGGTAAGTAGCGAAATAACTTGTTTGGAAAAAGTGGATAAGAGAGCAGAGATAAGTTTAACATGGGAGCGTCCAACCAGCGGCCTGCGTTTGGCCCAAAGCATTAATCGGGGCAGCCCAAGATTTTAGCATCTATCGCACGATTAAAAGAAAAAAGTGTGAAGTTATGATAAATTGAATATTTTCAATCTGAACCTCCAGGCACACGATGCTATTCTCTCATTGGTCTATCAAATTGCTTTTTTTTTCTCTTCTCAGCATTTATTGTTAGTAGTGCTAAGTATATCATGCATGGCTCAAAAATACTCGTCTTCATACAGTTCGGCCCAGGTAAGCTAAAAGGATGGCCATCCGTGGTTTAACAACTGATTCGTCCTCTATTTTAGCAGACAATGAGACGAATGTGGTATGACTTTTTAAGATTTTATGAGACGTCTGACTTGTTCCTTACAGTATTAGGGAGAAAGTTTTAATAAGTTATGATAAATGATCAGCCAGCCACACACCTGAGTTATTTTATTAATCTGTACTCCGCAGATCAGCTAGGATTTTAACCCTTAACTCATGAGGTGACTTTTCTGTAACGCATACTACGAGGTGGGGTCTCTGGTACCCCTATGCTTAAATTGATATTTAAGGCGCAAATCATATGAAGTTTTTAATATAAGTTATATAACATTTATTTTTACAATTATATAAGTGTCTTTTAAATACTGCTTGTTGCTTTTATTCCACTAAATAAAGCCTGAAGTATTTTACTTTATCACACAAAATAACATACGTTTGTGCGTTTTTTTAAATAGTACACATAAACTAACTGAAAAATTATAGTATCATTGTAGCAGGTAAATTTTCAAACACAAATTCCAGGGTCTAAACTCGCTCGTAGTAATTGCACTCGCTAGGTACAAAGAGAAAGTGTGCTCAGTTGACATTCAGAGCTGGTACTTGCATTTTTCACTATTAAAACTCAGAAGACATTTCATTGAAACTAAAAAGTATTTCGTCGGAGAAACAGAAAGGTCTCCATCACAGATCGTGGTCTTGTGGCTAGCGTTGCTGCCTCTGGTTCACTGGGTCCCAGGTTCGACTAGCGGCCGGGTTGGAGATTTCGTCTACCCTCATCATTTCTCTGTCCTCTTCATTTCATCATCATCATCATCATCATTCGTGACAGTGGCAAGATGGGACTGCGTAAAAATTTGACTGTGTAAAAACTGGGACTTCGTACTGGCGCTGATGACCGCGCAGTCATTTCGTCTCGATAGCATCATAATATGTTACTACCGAGCAGATGTCTATCGGTAACACGGAAGTTGTTGCAGCTGTGTTTTCACAGCTCGCGTACGTTCAACAATGAAGTTCTTGTTGTTACTTCGCTCCGGTATTGTAGGGTCTCCAAGGCCGGCGAGAACAAAAATGCAATTAATTTGATAGAAGGCTTCAGATTTGTGCCAAGTAAGGACTGGAGCGAGGTGGAGGAAGCAAACAAAAGGAAGGTGGAGGGGAAATGCAATTTACTTGCCCTCTAGCCAATAGTTTTGCTGCTACCATCTCTCAGGTGTCACGGTCAGTTGTTTGCATAAAAAGGAAGTCAAGATTTAGCTTTCTGTGCCTGATTAAAATAATAATATGGGAACATTTAAAAGTTGTGCCTTTGGACAGCTATACTCTGTTCGTGCAAGCTGAATCCTCATGTACGTAAACGTATTTCTGACAGTGCTCACCGACTGCTTTGCTCAAGAATTTGGGTTTGTAAGAAAACTGGAAGTAAGTCTGACTTAAGGTAGGTAGTTAGATAGTTAGTTACATGTTACACTGACCATTTGAACGATTCTTTTATCGAAATTTAGGTGCCTTGTTATTTTAGCACGAATGAAACTCTCACATATACTAAAGCATCCAAAGTCGTAAATTACTTGCTAACCACAGCGGTAAACGTCTAATATATTGGATGTATTAAATCTCGCTGGACAGTTAGTTGCACTGTGCAAGGATCTAAAGCACAGCGTCAACGACTTTGAGCGTGTAGCGCGTAAGCATGCTCTTGGCAATTGTTGATATTATGGTGAATCAATTTTATCTATATCTGTAGGTCCACATTGTTTATATGACAATTCACGAAAAGCTGATCACCGATTTCTCGGCTATTCATTTCCATATGGACCTGTGGTCTAGGGATAGCCGGCTCGGTTGCTCAGCGTGTTCGGTCAGAGGGTTAGCTGCCCTCTGTAATAAAAAAACTGAGTTAATCGATCAACAACTAACTTAATCGGATGTCTTACGACGTCCGCCCCGAGCAGATCCAACGAACAAAAAGCGAACAAAATGAGATTAAAAAAAAGGGGTAGCGTCTTTGATTCATAATCTAAACGTCTTCGGTCCCGGGTTCGATCCCCGCCACTGCCTAAATTTTGATAAATAATCAGGATTGGCGGCCGAAGGCTTCCGGCATAAGAAGTCAGTCTCATTCTGCCAACGGCCTTGTCAAAGAGGGCGGAGGAGCCGATAGAGATTCAGGGCACTCTCTTGTCCTAGGGGTGGGTTAATGGTTAATGGCTCTGAGCACTATGGGACTCAACTGCTGAGGTCATTAGTCCCCTAGAACTTAGAACTAGTTAAACCTAACTAACCTAAGGACATCACAAACATCCATGCCCGAGGCAGGATTCGAACCTGCGACCGTAGCGGTCTTGCGGTTCCAGACTGCAGCGCCTTTAACCGCACGGCCACTTCGGCCGGCCTCCTAGGGGTGGGAAATTGCCCCTAAAGGCGGAAGAATCAGCAATGATCAACGACATGAGGATGCAGAAGGCAATAGAAACCACTGCATTAAAGACACGTAACGTGTATCCACAGGACATGTGGCCTGTAATTGAAGAAGTGTCATGATGATCTCTCCATTGGCAAAAGATTCCGGAATAGTCCCCCATGAGAAAAAGATTGAATAATCAACGAATGTCAGAAGCTTGAACGTAGTAGGGAAACTAGAAAATCTGAAAAGGGAAATGCAAAGGCTCAATCTAGATATAGTAGGGGTCAGTGAAGTGAAGTGGAAGGAAGACAAGGGTTTCTGGTCAGATGAGTATCGGGTAATATCAACAGCAGCAGAAAATGGTATAACAGGTATAGGATTCGTTATGAATAGGAAGGTAGGGCAGAGGGTGTGTTACTGTGAACAGTTCAGTGACCGGGTTGTTCTAATCAGAATCGACAGCGGACCAACACCTACAACGATAGTTCAGGTATACATGCCGACGTCGCAAGCTGAAGATGAACAGACAGAGAAAGTGTATGAGGATATTGAAAGGGTAATGCAGTATGTAAAGGGGGACGAAAATCATATAGTCATGGGCGAATGGAATGCAGTTGTAGGGGAAGGAGTAGAAGAAAAGGTTACAGCAGAATATGGGCTTGGGACAAGGAATGAAAGAGGAGAAAGACTAATTGAGTTCTGTAACAAGTTTCAGCTAGTAATAGCGAATACCCTGTTCAAGAATCACAAGAGGAGGAGATATACTTGGAAAAGGCCGGGAGATACGGGAAGATTTCAATTAGATTACATCATGGTCAGACAGAGATTCCGAAATCAGATACTGGATTGTAAGGCGTACCCAGGAGCACATGTAGACTCAGATCACAATATAGTAGTGATGAAGAGTAGGCTGAAGTTCAAGCCATTAGTCAGGAAGAATCAATACGCAAAGAAGTGGGATACGGAAGTACTAAGGAATGACGAGATACGTTTGAAGTTCTCTAACGCTGTAGATACAGCAATAAGGAATAGCGCAGTAGGCAGTACAGTTGAAGAGGAACGGACATCTCTAAAAAGGGCCATCACAGAAGTTGGGAAGGAAAACATAGGTACAAAGAAGGTAGCTGTGAAGAAACCATGGGTAACAGAAGAAATACTTCAGTTGATTGATGAAAGGAGGAAGTACAAACATGTTCCGGGAAAATCAGGAATACAGAAATACAAGTCGCTGAGGAATGAAATAAGTAGGAAGTGCAGGGAAGCTAAGACGAAGTGGCTGCAGGAAAAATGTGAAGACATCGAAAAAGATATGATTGTCGGAAGGACAGACTCAGTATACAGGAAAGTCAAAACAACCTTTGGTGACATTAAAAGCAACGGTGGTAACATTAAGAGTGCAACGGGAATTCCACTGTTACATGCAGAGGAGAGAGTAGATAAGTGGAAAGAATACATTGAAAGCCTCTATGAGGGTGAAGATCTGTCTGATGTGATACAAGAAGAAACAGGAGTCGATTTAGAAGAGATAGGGGATCCAGTATTAGAAGCGGAATTTAAAAGAGCTTTGGAGGACTTACGGTCAGATATGGCAGAAGGGATAAATAACATTCCATCAGAACTTCTAAAATCATTGGGGAAGTGGCAACAAAACGACTATTCACGTTGGTGTGTAGAATATATGAGTCTGGCGACATACAATCTGAATTTCGGAAAAGCATCACCCACACAATTCCGAAGACGGCAAGAGCTGACAAGTGCGAGAATTATCGCACAATCAGCTTAACAGCTCATGCATCGAAGCTGCTTACAAGAATAACATACAGAAGAATGGAAAAGAAAATTGAGAATGCGCTAGGTGACGATCAGTTTGGCTTTAGGAAAAGTAAAGGGACGAGAGAGGCAATTCTGACGTTACGGCTAATAATGGAAGCAAGTCTAAAGAAAAATCAAGACACTTTCATAGGATTTGTCGACCTGGAAAAAGCGTTCGACAATATAAAATGGTGCAAGCTGTTCGAGATTCTGAAAAATGTAGGGGTAAGCTATAGGGAGAGACGGGTCATATACAATATGTACAACAACCAAGAGGGAATAATAAGAGTGGACGATCAAGAACGAAGTGCTCGTATTAAGAAGGGTGTAAGACAAGGCTGTAGCCTTTCGCCCCTACTCTTCAATCTGTACATCGAGGAAGCAATGATGGAAATAAAAGAAAGGTTCAGGAGTGGAATTAAAATACAAGGTGAAAGGATATCAATGATACGATTCGCTGATGACATTGCTATCCTGAGTGAAAGTGAAGAACGGAATGAACAGTCTAATGAGTACACAGTATGGTTTGAGAGTAAATCGGAGAAAGACGAAGGTATTGAGAAGTAGTAGAAATGAGAACAGCGAGAAACTTAACATCAGGATTGATGGTCACGAAGTCAATGAAGTTAAGGAATTCTGCTACCTAGGCAGTAAAATAACCAATGACGGACGGAGCAAGGAGGACATCAAAAGCAGACTCGCTATGGCAAAAATGGCATTTCTGGCCAAGAGAAGTCTGTTAATATCAAATGCCGGCCATAATTTGAGGAAGAAATTTCTGAGGATGTACGTCTGGAGTACAGCATTGTATGGTAGTGAAACATGGACTGTGGGAAAACCGGAACAGAAGAGAATCGAAGCATTTGAGATGTGGTGCTGTAAGGAATGAGGAGGTTCTACGCAGAATCGGAGAGGAAAGAAATATGTGGAAAACACTGATAAGGAGAAGGGACAGGATGATAGGACATCTGCTAAGACATGAGGGAATGACTTCCATGGTACTAGAGGGAGCTGTAGAGGGCAAAAACTGTAGAAGAAGACAGAGATTGGAATACGTAGGTTGCAAGTGCTACTCTGAGATGAAGAGGTTAGCACAGGAAAGGAATTCGTGGCGGGCCGCATCAAACCAGTCAGTAGACTGATGACCAAAAAAAAAAAGAGTGGGCCCAAGGCACAAAGCATAACAATTTTGAACCTCCCATTTTGGTCTGCGCTGCTCAACTGTTACCTGGGGTTGCCAAAGTAATTTAGTGTCTACACCATGAACGTAATGCTAGTACTTCGTAATCGGAGGTATATCGGCAGTTACATGTGATACTCAAGTCGCAGAATATAAATAATGAGCCGGCTGGAATGGCCAAGCGGTTCTAGGTGCTACAGTCTGGAACCGCGCGACCGCTACAGTCGCAGGTTGGAATCCTGCCTCGGTCATGGATGTGTGTGATGTTCTTAAGTTAGTTAGGTTTAAGTATTTCTAAGTTCTAGGAGACTGATAAAAAAAAATGGCTCTGAGTACTATGGGACTTAACATCTATGGTCATCAGTCCCCTAGAACTTAGAACTACTTAAACCTAACTAACCTAAGGACATCACACAACACCCAGTCGTCACGAGGCAGCGAAGGGACTGATGACCTCAGCAGTTAAGTCCCATAGTGCTCAGAGCCATTTTGAATATAAATACTGAATAAGACATTGACAAAGAGCATGAAGTTTGGAATAGGTCATAATTGTGTATGTGATGCATTTAGTAATTGTCCTTTACGTTCTGTTTTCACATTAATTACAGATTTTACGAAAGACACTGTTGGTAATAGCTTATGTATGAAAATTTTGGAATTAAGATCAACAATAAATATAATCCTTATGACTAATATTTCGTAATATACAGCGGTTACACTATTTGTTTCGTAGGAAATACAGGATGTTGAGACTAGGTTAAAAACAATTCAGTCCTATGATGCGTTTGGTTTGACTACAAAATCGGTTTTCACAAACATCTATTTACCTCAAAGCTTTGTGTCTGCGCTTTGGGCCCTTATGCTTCTCAGCGCCTCAGTTAATACAAAATAGCTGCCGTAAACAATAAGATATTGATTATGTTTTATTTTGGGTATTTTTAGAACGTCTGCAGGATTTGTAATTTATTATCTACAATAACTACATGATATATTTAATTTGTCGTTTAAAATATCCTTCCTTTACACACTACTGTTCCAAGACATTCTTTAGCCACTTCTAGTACTGTGTCCCTGTACCTTGTCCATTCCTTTTCCAATGACTGTAATTGACTACATTCAACTAACTGGTACCTTTCTGAAAACACTGTTATGTACTTGTGCCTGATTTCCTTATCCTGAAGTTTCTCCACTCTTATCCTCCTACATATGGACCTGATCCCCTGCACTTTTGGCGTCACAATACCAATTTCACTGCAGATTAAATAGGGATCAGCGTCATCAAAGAATCCCCCGAATACACGTGTGTCCCTCAACAGCCTTCCTGAATTCCTGATCTGTTATTATATAGTCAATGACAGATCTGGTTCCCCTGCCTTCCCAAGTATACCGGTGAATGTTCTTATGTTTAAAAAAAGAGTTTGTGATTACTAAGCCCATACTGGCACAGAAATCCAAGAGTTTTTTTCCGTTCCTGTTGGCCTCCATATCCTCTCCAAATTTACCCATAACCTTTTCATACCCTTCTGTTCGATTTCCAATCTACATCTACATTTATACTCCGCAAGCCACCCAATGGTGTGTGGCGGAGGGCACTTTACGTGCCACTGTCATTATCTCCCTTTCCAGTTCCAGTCGCGTATGGTTCGCGGGAAGAACGACTGCCGGAAAGCCTCCGTGCGCACTCGAATCTCTCTAATTTTACATTCGTGATCTCCTCGGGAGATATAAGTAGGGGGAAGCAATATATTCGATACCTCATCCAGAAACGCACCCTCTCGTAACCTGGACAGCAAGCTACACCGCGATGCAGAGCGCCTCTCTTGCAGAGTCTGCCACTTGAGTTTGCTAAACACCTCCGTAACGCTATCACGCTTACCAAATAACCCTGTGACGAAACGCGCCGCTCTTCTTTGGATCTTCTCTATCTTCTCTGTCAACCCGACCTGGTACGGATCCCACACTGATGAGCAATACTCAAGCATAGGTCGAACGAGTGTTTTGTAAGCCACCTCCTTTGTTGATGGACTACATTTTCTAAGGACTCTCCCAATTAATCTTAACCTGGCACCCGCCTTACCAACAATTAATTTTATATGATCATTCCACTTCAAATCATTCCGCTATCATATAATCATACAATAAAGGATCCTTCTTTCTATGTGTTCGCAATACATTACATTTGTCTATGTTAAGGGTCAGTTGCCACTCCCTGCACCAACTGCCTATCCGCTGCAGATCTTCCTGCATTTCGCTGTAATTTTCTAATGCTTCAACTTCTCTGTATACTACAGCATCATCCGCGAAAAGCCGCACGGAACTTCCGACAGTATCTACTAGGTCATTTATATATATTGAGAAAAGCAATGGTCCCATAACACTCCCCTGTGGCACCCCAGAGGCTACTTTAACGTCTGTAGACGTCTCTCCATTGAGAACAACATGCTGTGTTCTGCTTGCTAAAAACTCTTCAATCCAGCCACACAGCAGGTCTGATATTCCGTATACTCTTTGTTTATCAGGCGACAGTGCGGAACTGTATCGAACGCATTCCGGAAGTCAAGGAAAATGGCATCTACCTGGGAGCCTGTATCTAATATTTTCTGGGTCTCATGAACAAATAAAGCGAGTTGGATCTCACACAATCGATGTTTC
Organism: Schistocerca americana; assembly: GCF_021461395.2. Lineage (NCBI taxonomy): Eukaryota > Metazoa > Arthropoda > Insecta > Orthoptera > Acrididae > Schistocerca > Schistocerca americana. Next base: position 154,032,103 of record NC_060126.1, on the reverse strand, counting down.
CGGAATCCATGTTGATTCCTACAGAGTAGATTCTGGGTTTCCAGAAACGACATGATAGACGAGCATAAAACATGTTCTAAAATTCTACAAAAGATCGATGTCAGAGATATAGGTCAATAGTTTTGCGCATCTGCTCGACGACCCTTCTTGAAGACTGGGACTACCTGTGCTCATTTACAATCATTTGGAACCTTCCGTTCCTCTAGAGACTTGCGCTACACGGCTGTTAGAAGGGGGGCAAGTTCTTTCGCGTACTCTGTGTAGAATCGAATTGGTATCCCGTCAGGTCCAGTGGACTTTCCTTTGTTGAGTGATTTCAGTTGCTTTTGTATTCCTTGGACCCTTATTTGGATGTCAGCCATTTTTTCGTTTGTGCGAGGATTTAGAGAAGGAACTGCAATGCGGTCTTCCTCTGTGAAACAGCTTTGGAAAAACGTGTTTAGTATTTCAGCTTTATGCGTTTCATCCTCTGTTTCAATGCCATCATCATCCCGGAGTGTCTGGATATGCCGTTTCGAGCCACTTACTGATTTAACGTAACACCAGAACTTCCTAGGGTTTTCTGTCAAGTCGGTACATAGAATTTTACTTTCGAATTCAATGAACGCTTCACGCATAGCCCTCCTTACGCTAACTTTGACATCGTTTAGCTTCTGTTTGTCTGAGAGGTTTTTGCTGCGTATAACTTGCAGTGAAGCTCTGTTTGCTTTCGTAGTAATTTCCTAACTTTGTTGTTGAACCACGGTGGGTTTTTCCCGTCCCTCACAGTTTTACTCGGCACTTACCTGTCTAAAACGCATTTTACGATTGCCTTGAACTTTTTCCATAAACACTCAACATTGTCAGTGTCGGAACAGAAACTTTCGTTTTGATCTGATAGGTAGTCTGAAATCTGCCTTTTATTACTCTTGCTAAACAGATAAACCTTCCTCCCTTTTTTTATATTCCTATTTACTTCCATATTCAAGGATGCTGCAACGGCCTTATGATCACTGATTCCCTGTTCTGCGCTTACAGAGTCGAAAAGTTCGGGTCTGTTTGTTATCAGTACGTCCAAGATGTTATCTCCACGAGTCGGTTCTCTGTTTAATTACTCGAGGTAATTTTCGGATAGTGCACTTACTATAATGTCACTCGATGCTCTGTCCCTACCACCCGTCCTAAACATCTGAGTGTCCCATTCTACATCTGGTAAATTGAAATCTCCACCTAAGACTATAACATGCTGAGGAAATTTATGTGAAATGTATTCCAGATTTTCTCTCAGTTTTTCTGCCACTAATGCTGCTGAGTCGGGAGGTCGGTAAAAGGAGCCAATTATTAACCTAGCTCGGTTGTTGAGTGTAACCTCCACCTATAATAATTCACAGGAACTATCCACTTCTACTTCACTACAGGATAAACTACTACTAACAGCGACAAACAAGCCACCTCCGGTAGCATGCAATCTATCTTTTCTAAACACCGTCTGTGCCTTTGTAAAAATTTCGGCAGAATTTATCTCTGGCTTCAGCCAGCTTTCCGTACCTATAACGATTAAAATCACCCATGAGCAGAACACTGTCCTTGTCCTTTACTCTAACAACTACATCACTGAGTGCGTCATAAAAACTATCCATCTTGATCTGTCTCTTCACAATGCGAATATACTGACACAATCCTAATTTTCTTGCTAGACACTGTCTAATCTATCCACATCAGTTCATATTATTTATGGATCATATGTTGAGAACAATAGACTGGCTGGGTGAGATCGAGATATGTGAACACAAAATAAGCAGTCTCGCATATGCGGATGGCTTAGTTGTAATGGCAGATTCGATTGAAAGGTTGCGAAGTAATATTTCAGAGCTAGATCAGAAATGTAAGGACTATGGTATGAAGATTAGCACCTCCAAAACGAAAGTAATGCTAGTGGGAAAGAGATATAAACGGATTGAGTGCCAAATAGGAGGAACAAAGTTAGAACCGGTGGACGGTTTCAAGTACTTAGGATGCATATTCTCACAGGATGGCAGCATAGTGAAAGAACTTGAAGCGAGGTGTAGCAAAGCTAATGCAGTGAGCGCTCAACTACGATCTACTCTCTTCTGCAAGAAGGAAGTCAGTACCAAGACTAAGTTACCTGTGCACCGTTCAGTCTTTCGACCAACTTTGTTGTACGGGAGCGAAAGCTGGGTGGATTCAGGTTACCTTATCAATAAGGTTGAGGTTACGGATATGAAAGTAGCTAGGATGATTGCAGGTACTAATAGATGGGAACAATGGCTGGAGGGTGTCCACAATGAGGAAATCAAAGAAAAACTGGGAATGAACTCTATAGATGTAGCAGTCAGGGCGAACAGGCTTAGATGGTGGTGTCATGTTTCACGCATGGGAGAAGGGTAGGAGGAGTCGGGGTAGACCATGGAGAAGGTACCTGGACCTATCTTGTTGAGAAGTGTTAAATGTAAAACCGAGTCGTACGCAGTGCGGCTGCACTGCCATATTTAAATGCAACACGTTCGCAGTTTTCCGCTCTTCCCTCTCCTTCCCCTCCTCGAGCTCAGACAGCGTTGTGTGGCGGTTGGGGGGAATTTGAAGCGAGGCAGAGCGCTTTGGCTCTGCTCTGGTGCCCGGGAACGGCTTGAGAGCCGGAATCACAGCCACCCCTACTATAAATACTTTCTCTTTCCGTATGCCATTATGGCGCTTAAGAAAACGCTGAAAGCGTAAAGTAGGAAGGCTATAGGCTGCACATGTAGTCAAACTGTTTTAATTTGTTTACGTTTGTGATGTCACAAGGCAACCCCCCTTACTAAAGCGATCATCATCCCGTCACAAGCCGCGACCCTTTATCAACGATGGCCAGGAATTTCAGAAGACAAGGTGGCTGATGGTTGGAAATGTAAAAAAAATTGAAGATGGTAGATAGTGGTAAATTAGAAAAAAATGAAGATGGCAGATTGGGGGCGGGGGCGATATTTTCAAACAATCCCCCTGCAAGATGGCACTGACAAGAAAATTTTTAAAAACGCTCACAGTGCAGTATATATTTTTTGCCAAAGCCACCGTGTTCAAAAGTATCCATAGTGTTTTCTACATCGTCTTTTATCAAAAATTGCGTGTGCACACAGACATACAAATTTTCTTCTTTTTGTATAGTATTCAGAAGTGCCCAGTTATACTACATATTTTCACTACTTCTGCACCTGAATTGGACACTGTGTGTAAAAGTATCTGATTCCGTATCACTAAAATTTCGTAAGTACACACACACACACACACACACACACACACGCACACACACACAAAACATACTTTTTTGCTTGAATAGGCGCTATATTCAAAAGTATGTATCCAGAAATTACGTTAAATCTATATGTTGCAGTTTTAGAAAGTACTTTACAGGCTACTCAAAAGTATCTGAACGCTCAGACTTCCTTTTGCACCATTTTTGAAAGCACTTATCCTAAATATTAAGTGATGGGAGTAACTTGCTGTAATTCAAAGTACTTTACAGGGTGCTCAAAAGTATCCAAACTCTCTGAATTGTGTTTTCTGAGCCATTATCATGGCAAGGAGGACCGCGGCACCCATACCTCTCCGGAAAAGGAAAAATTACAATGTTGTCAGGTGTTTTTCTTTCAAGAAAATGATTTAAAAGCCAGTATTACGCAGGTTTTTAATAGGATCAGAACTGCAACTTTTTTATGGCTACTTATAAGTCAGTGAAATGATAATTAACTCGACACCCTAGCTGCAAACAGGTGTTGATATACAACACTGGGGACATGTTGAAAATGTGTGCTCCGACCGGGACTCCAACCCAGGATCTCCTGCTTATATGGCAAACGCTCTATCATCTGAGCCACCGAGGACACAGAGGATAGCGCGCCTACAGGGACTTATCCCTTGCACGCTCCCCGTGAGACCCACATTCCCAACATGTCCACACCACTACATTCGTAGTGCGCCTAATAGATGTTTTCTCATCACACTCTCATTACTCGTGGAAGATTAATCTACCAAGTCCCGTACAAGTTGGATCATAGCGTGTGATTTCGCACAAGAAGGCCAATGGCCGGGTAGCCATATTTTAACTATATATGAAAGTAGTATTTGTTCCCGAAAGAACAGATACCATTGATGACCGTGCAGCTTCTCTAGAATGAAATGATAGCTAACTCGACACCCTAGCTGCAAACAAGCGTTGATATACATCACTGGGGACATGTTGAAAATGTGTGCTCCGACAGGGATTCGAACCTGGGATCTTCTGCTTACATGGCAAACGCTCACTCATCTGAGCCACCGAGGACACAGAGGATAGCGCGCCTACAGGGACTTATCCCTTGCACGCTCCCCGTGAGACCCACATTCCCAACATGTCCACACCACTACATTCGTAGTGCGCCTAATAGATGTTTTCCCATCAAACTCTCATTACTCGTGGAAGATTAATCTACCAAGTCCCGCACAAGTTGGATCATAGCGTGTGCTTTCGCACAAGAAGGCCAATGGCCGGGTAGCCATATTTTAACTATATATGAAAGTAGTATCTGTTCCCGAAAGAACAGATACCATTGATGACCGTGCAGCTTCTCTAGAATGAAATGATAATTAACTCGACACCCTAGCAGCAAACAGGCGGTGATATACATCATTGGGGACATGTTGAAAATGTGTGCCCCGACAGGGATTCTAACCCGGGATCTCCTAATCCATATCCCAGGTCTTGCTCCAACCCCCATACAGACCACTTTACGGGTACACTTGTGCACAAAAGTATCGGAATGCTCTAAAATTTTTGCACCATAATTGAAAGTATTTATCCAGAAAACTGTGCAAAGGGTGCAACTTAAAGTGTTTCAATTTACTTTACCAGGAGCCCAAAAGTATCCTTAATGCTCTGAAATTTTACACCATCTTCAAAAGTATTTACCCAAATATTATGAAAAGCAGTAATTGTGTACGGGCAAAGTTAGATTTCGTTGCCAAAAATGGCGTAAGACGCAACGTAGCGTCAAACTAATTATCTCTCTCATCCAAATTGTTCTGTGTCACCAGGAATGTGTCCGCCCCTGGTATCTGAGTGGTCAGCGCGGCGGAATGTCATACCTAATAGCCCGGGCTCGATTCCCTGCTGGGTCGTAGGTTTTCTCCGCTCAGGGACTGGGTGTTGTGTTGTCCTTATCATCCTCATTTCATCCCCAACGACATGCAACTCGCCGAAGTGGCGTCAACTCGAAAGACTTGCACCAGGCGAACGGTCTACCCGACGGGAGGCCGTAGTCACACGGCGTTTATTTACCAAGAAGGTTGGCAGACATAAAAAACATTGAATTTGCTCACTGGGCGTGTTGCTCGTTCTGACAAATCTTGTCTTGCTGACAACCATTGCATTGGACTCTTGACTTGAAGTAACATGGCTCACATGCTGCACTAGAAAACACACATGGACATTACTGCCAATCTAACGTAGTGCACTTGTCAACACGAGCTACCGAAATAAACAATGTTTTACCCAGGTCAAAGACCTGTATCTGACAACTTATGCATTACTCGTAATTTTATGCATATTTTGTACGTTGAACTTACTATGGAAAAATACAACCAGAAGTTGGCTACAGAGTCTTGCGAGATAATTACAGGAGATCTTTTTCCAAAACATTTATAGATAACATACGCACCTTCAGTAGAACCTGTGTTTAATGCCTTTGTAACACATGTTTTCAGTCGGAACACAGAAACCAAGAAGCAACCCTTGTCCTCAGTATTATGAAGATCATATTCTTACTTTATGACTTAGCAGATCTTGTATCCTGTCAATCCATTCAAAAGAACTCTGTGTAGTGAAATGTTTAAAAACGTCTTCCGTAAAGAGTTCTGTTGAATCGCTCCACAATTGAGGCTTTCAACATAGAAAAAAAGATGAATACTGATTTTACGTGAGCTGCTTGACGTGATCACTACCTAAATGTGATTCCTACTACCTTTGCTTCTGTATGTCGTGCACATCAAATTACCGTTCACTTTTTCAGCTTACATGCTGATTATATTAAAGTTACGACCATTACACCAAATATATGAGTTTTATACAGTACCCATGCTTTCTGACAATCTTGCATTATGCCAATCCATTCGAAAGAACTTCGTGCAGTGAAATGTTTAAAGATGTTTACCCTTAAGAGTTCTAGTGAATCGCTCTACAATGCTGCGTTTTCTCTTCTGAAAATACTTTACAGGGCGATTAAAAGCATCCAAATGATATTTTTTTGCTATAATCAAAAGTATTTCTCTGAAAAATTTTATAACGGATGTAACGTGTACTGTTTCAAAGTACTTCAGAGAGTACACAACGGATCATAAATTAATTATTATCCACATCTAAATTGTTCTATAATGCTTGTCAAGTGTCACAAAACCGAACTCATGACTGAACATTTTGGTTGTTCCGCGAAGTCTTTGTCCTCCTGACCTCATTGCTTCTGACTCTCATAGCATGGCGTAATATGACGCACATGATTCGTTGGAAAACAAAAATGCACACAACTTTTGATCCACAGCTTAAAGTGACCTCATCAGTGAGAGTTACCAAAGTAAACAATTTATTCCCTCGTCAAAAACTCGTCTCTTAATATTCATTCAATACTCGTAATTTTACGCATATTTTTGATGTTGAACTTATTATGGAAAATAAATAGCAAAAGTTAACTACAAAAGTCTCGATGAGTGGAGTTTTGAGACATGTGTTGATGCATTAGTTTTTGAAGCAGCATCATTAATTGCAGACACTATTAAAGGTGCATGTTTGGACTGAAAACGTTGTGGAAAATGTTCTCTTGTACTTATCTTACAGACTTAAGTATATGAAATTAAACCCAGAAGCCTTTTTAATGAAAAGATGAACTGTAGAAACAAAGGTACGACCCCATGAAAATTAAGAAAGCTTCAAAATGCTTGGTAAGGGAGCAAATTATAATCAGAATTTCGGTCAAGGAACACATAGAGCAACTTGATGAGTCTTTATACCTCGATTTTACTACACATACTTCGAAAGAACAGCGGCTCAGAGAGAGTTCTACTGAATTTTCAGAATTAGGTCTCTCTTGTGGAAGCACACTTTTGTGCTCCAGAGGCTATACATCACGCAAGGTAGATTGCAAAAGCTACTTATTGCTTGAAATCGTATATGTCCTGTAGTGAATTTCGATTGGCACCACAAGGATGTAATACAATTTGTATTTAATTTTTGGGGTAAGCTGATACATTTCAGAGCAATCTGATACATTTTTTACGGCAAGTTGATACATTTTTGGGACAAGTTGATACATTTTTGTGGCATGCTGATAAATCTTTTGGGACAGTTGATACAGTTTCAGGTCAAACTGATAAATTTATGACTGGCAACTCATATTCTGCTTTATGTAACACCTTCGACATAGCTGACACATTTCTTCTTCTTTTATCTAAGTTTGTGGCAGACTCTAGCCACAGTAAAAGTACGTTCAACTTGAAGAACATCTCTCTCGTGGGCATAATAATCCAGAACACAGTATGTTTTAGTTATATGAATAGCAAAATCCAATTTCCTGTTCACCGGTGACTGGAAAGCATATCATTTGTTCGACAATATGTGAACGATAACTGTTACTGAACATTTCGTAAATGAAAGTGTAAGTGCAGACAAGAAAAATTGATTCATAGTACATAAAACTAAGTTTGCCACTGGATTTGAGATTGTATATTCTCTTGTTATCTTAACTTTTTAGAGTGTGACCGTAACTGACTTCATAAACCACTTATGAAGGGGTGTAACACAAGCTACCACTCCACATAGCACAGAGTCATAGTGCTGAGGGTGACAAGTTGTAGCCTGTCATAATCAACTGCCAAAATATGCCACCTATTTACTCAAGACTGGCAACCTGTATTCCTCTCTTTCCAGTATTAAAATAGTTTCGATGTGTTACGTACATTTTGTACCCAATAATGTATGACTTAAATGCACTTAACGTAAGCTGACCAGTGACTATATTTTTCTACATAAACTTTTCGATGTATCTGCAGGAACCTACTTAATTTCGAAGTACGAAATAAGTACGAGGGTTGACTGAAAAGTAATGCCTCCACCTTCGCAACCCTTCAACAGTTGGCATCATTGCTATGCGGCAGGTACTGGCTTGTTCCGTAGCCTCTTCTCTACAGCTCTAGTTGGCGGGAAGCCTTAGCATTGAACGATTGTGTTGTTACAGTGTAAAGTATGGAGCCCTGCGCAGACGGTCGGTCAATGCGATTTTCGCAACGTGCAGTCATTGAATTCTTGACAGCAGAAGGTGTCACCCCAAAGGAGATTCATCAGAGACTGAAAGCAGCTTATGGTGATTGTGTTGATGTGTGTACTGTGCGTCGTTGGGCGAGTAAGTTTAAAGATGATGGGGCGTGAACATCTGACCTGCGGGACAAACAGAGTTGGACGTCCTGTGACAGCAACCACCGAGTTTCACAAGCAAAATATTGATAGACTGGTTCAGGACGATCCTCGTATCACTCAGAGAGAACGGCTAACAAAGGTCCGAAAAGAAAGTGGAAATTCAGCATGACAAAGCCAAACCACACACTTCACGTGCCACCGCAGCAGAACTTCACAAACTGAATCTCACCACCGTACAGCATCCCCTTACAGACCAAATTTAGCACCGTCTGACTTCCATCTGTTCCCGATAATGAAAGACGAATTGCCGGGACATCATGATGCTTCTGATGAATACGTTGAGAGAACTGTGAGACTGTGGTTGCGGAAACAGAGCGTCGATTTCCTCCGTGACGGCTTCAGAAAACCTGTTAATCGTTGGCAGAAATGTATCCAATTGGCTAGTGATTATGTGGAAAAGTGAATATTGGTAATTAAAGATCACATTCTAAGGATTATTTCTGCGTCTGATTTATTAAAATATTCCTATCCAAACCCAGTTAACGAAAGTGGAAGCATTACTTTTCATTCAACCCTCGTAAAAAAAAAAAAAGACAAGAGAGCCTGTTCATTATAAAGTTAAGATGTGAGATTATAAGTGGCGAAAGAATAAAATTGTTTTATCGATTTGTTTCTTCATAGTAGAAGAGAAAAAATGTCTACTTGAGAAAACACGAGAATCCCAAAAGAGTGGTTTTCAATTTGTTCACATGAAAGTAACAGTTCTACTTAGAAACTAAGTACAGAGATGGGTATAGTTTTAGCTCATTTTTATAAAATGTTAATTGACTAAGACCAGAACACTTTCATCATACAAAGAAGACACTTTTGTTTATTTATTTGTATAATATGGTTGGATTAGGGCTATCGGGCCCTGTCTTACGTCGGACCACGGTTTCACACATACAGGATGTATTACACTGTAGTTACGTCAGAAATAACAATTTTAATATGATAACTAGTATTAAAAATGATTGTTGTGTCTGAAGTGGCAATGTGAGTAAACCGTAATCACCATGAACTGACAAAGTTAATACTGGCATTACTTGAACTACTGCAGCTGCTCCCGCTAACAATGATAACGGTAATAATAGTAATAAATAATGACAATAACAGTGACATTAAGAACAATATAATGGCAGATATAAGAAGAATGTATAGATGTAAAAAAGAGATGTTTTCTGATTAGGGAATTCTGGGAAATGGAAATTTAAGGAGACTTCATTGGCTATGAATAGTGGGAAATGAGGAAGATCAGGTTGGGAAGAAGGATGTACAAGGGTAACGAGTGCATACAGGGACAGTGGTAATCCTTATTGTTGCTTTGCTAGATATGCCACTACCTGTCTTTTGATGCAGGAAATTTTATTTAGTTCTCCAATATAAAGCAGGCAGTTGTTCTGCTGTAGGGTTCCTGCTACTGAGAAGGACTTAGAGAAGATGGCTAAAAGATAGAGAGGGGCAGAAAGGTTTTTACTCTGATGGGAACACGTGTGTCTGCCGTATGGTTCAGGCAAGAGCGTTAAGGTCGAGGAGTTATATGAGGGACAGTGTTCATTCATAAGACAGTAGAAAAAACAGAGGGTATGGAAATCTCTGTGCTTGTCTGCGCGCAGCCAAGATAGGTGAGCATATGAAGGTGAAATGTGATAAAAGTATCGAACAATACAGATATATTGACCATAGGCATTCTTAACAGTGCCAGGCACCGTGAGCTTTCCAGAGGAAAGTCTTGCAGGATGACCCCGCCGTAATCAATAATTGGAACTGTAAGTGTTTGTAGCAGTTTCTTTTTCAGGTCGAAAGCGAAGAGTTTTTTATAATTTTGTGGGACATGAAGAGATGCTGATGCCTTCTTGCGCATTGCAGGTACGTGCTCAGTCCAATTCAGATTTTCATCTATAGTTACTCCTAGACTCTTTGATGAAGGAGAGAACTTGATATTCGTACCTTTTAGGCTTAAAGATGGTAGTGATTCCTGATATTTCTGGCTAATGAGCCTAGAATGACTAACCAGTACCACTGAGGCGTTTAGCTTTAACCCAACATCCTGCTACTGGAGGTTATCAGAATATGTGTGATATTTGTAGTAGGACAAAACTGATGACGCATCATTTACATACAACGAAAAGAGTACAGGACCTAACACCCAACTCTTGGGCACGCCTAATACTACCTGCCTCCGTTGTGACTTCATGGTGCCGGACATGACGCTATGCTGGGGAGATGTCAGGTATGGGCGAAACCATTGCACTGCACTTGGCGAGAAATTTAGGCTGCTAAATTTGGCAAGTAAAATTTTATAGTCGAGGGTGTCAATGGCATTGCTGAATTCTAAGAAGTACATGATATTTGTCTCTTGTGGAACCTGGGCAAGCCGTAGGTAATCTGTTACCTTTATTAAGGAGATGAGCAGTGATGTTTACGTAAGCCTGATTAGTATTCGTCTAGTAGGTTGTTCGTATTTAGGTAGTTTCTTAGCTGGTGGCAGATTATATATTTTAAGGGCTTGGACTGTGTAGAAAGAATTCAAGTAGATCGGTAATCAGAGGGTGCTGCAACAGCGTCCTTTTTAGGTAATGGCTTAGCTAGTCCCTGTTTCCAGGCCTCAGAAAAACACTTGTGGTTCAAGAGTGCTTGAAGACATCTGTTATAGAGGGCAGTAGATAGTCAATAACAAGCTTCATCACTTGGACTATAATGCCATCGTGGTCAGTAGATGCTGGTCTCCAGAGGCAATGCCTTTTTTTGACAGTGTTGCTTTAGATAGATTTTTTTCGTATCTACAGTCGTTTATCCCCACGAAGTAATCATCGTATCTCGGTTCCGTTTGTCGTTCAATTGTCGTTGTCGGTAATGTAAAGTACCGGTTCAGTTCATGGGCTGGGACAATGAGATCAACTGCAGCTTTTACTCTGATTCTACGAACACCAATAGGGTTTTCCCGTAGAACAGTTTTCTGTTGTCAGCTAATTTATGGTCACGCCTGAGTATTGGATTTCACACAGCTTGACTGAGTCTGTTCCGCTTATGATTTTCAGGCGTGGGGCGCTATTTGTAGGCTCGATGTGCAGCGTCTTTGAGATTCATCAGTTGTTTTTAGTTCTTCAGTTACCGAAGGTGCAGGTTTGCCTCTTACTTAAGGGGTATATCTGTCATATAGTTGAGAAAACTCACGAAATTTTTCTTTATGTTCCAGAAAGGAGCAGATGACGTCCCCAAGCTAATTCTTGTGCCTTGATTGCAAGTTCAGATAAATTAATGCGTTTGAAGTCTGAGTATGTAGTCATGTGGGTTCATTTCTGGGACATTCTAGCGATTATGTCACGAAGATTATGTCATGGATGCAGATAACTGAGAAGTGAAAGCTGATCTGTTTGGGGATTTCGTTGCAGAAATATCTGCGAGAGTGTGACTACTGTGTGTATGACATAGGAGCAAGCTGATGTAGCGACTCATTCGAAGAAGAAAGTAACCGCTTAAATTTCACACCGAATGATCTATTGTATAGAAAATTTATATTAGTGTTACCAGCTAAAATTATATGCTCATATGACGATCCGAGACTTGAAAGAGCAGTTTCGAAGCAGGCAAACCCTCCTACTTACGGAGGTTTGCAGAGGACACATATCAGTCACTTTCCGTTACGGGGTTTGATCTTCATGGACATATATTCCACTAGGTTATCTTCATTATTGTTAGATGTGTATCGCACAATAGACGATAAATCAGAGCGTATGTGCGCCACTACTCCATACCTCCATCGACTGCATCTGTTGTGTCTTAGAAAGATGTAGCCATCTAGATTTACCTAAATTGTGGGATTACTTGGTTTGAGCCAGGTCTCTGGTAGAAGTATTACACGGATTTCTATGTCTTGAAATATATGTCGGAACTCGTAAAGACGAGATGGCAGATACTGGACATTTGTGTGTACAATATGTAGCTTAGTTCGGGCGTGAAACTTGCAAGGGTGCCACTCGTGGACAGTAGAGGCGCTGAGCCAGTAAGAGTGGGGGGATATGCATTCCCGAGGAGCGCTCTGGGGAGGTATAGATGGTAGGAGAGTGGGGTTCCCGGACGTGCAGATTGGCAGGTTTTTTCAGGGAGAGGGAAGGAATTGTGGCCAAGGCCAGCCAGTCACTGAACAGCCGACTGGAGACAGGAGGAGGAATCATTCGCTAACGAGAGTTGGAATAATCTGTGCGCAAAAGAACTGAAAGCAAGGTAAATGGAATAAAAACAGAGTGTATTACGAATGGTTCCAGTGATAAGTAACAACAGTAATGCGATAATAAATTGCTAAATAAAACTGGAAGTAAGACGGTAAATTATTTATCTGAATTAGTGCCCTTTGAGATCATTAATTGGAAGTATGAGAACTGACCAAAAATTTATAATTAGTACTAAAAACATACCTGAACAAACAAATGATATTAATATGAAACAATTTTAAGGAAAGCATTACAAAAATAAATTTTTCGTTACAAAATAAAGATACAAAAATAAACACACACTAGAGGCAGCAAGAGTGTAAATGTCTTTATTTCCTACGGCATGGGCATTCGAATTCATCTGCACTGCAGACTGATCTTTTTCCATTTTCGGTCTTCAGCACTATCCTGCCGTCATTTGTCCACATGTTTTGTAGCCCCGCTCTCGAGATCACAGTGTTAAATATCCTTAATCTTTCGGAACTGAGATCCTCGCATATTGCCAGATCTGACTTCACGAGTTTCTTCTTCGCTATGGTTTCAGATCTTTTCCTCTATGACGCAAACTTCCCCATTTTCGGTCTAGGTTTTGAAGGTCTTGGCGTCCTACACCCCACTCTATGATTTCTGTCTGTGTCATTCAGTGTCACCTGCAGGCCTGGATGATACTGCATTACTTCTGTTGTCGTTGAGGTACATGCCATTGACACATTTCTGCCACGGCATGCATCATGTCACTTGTCACGCTACATAGGTAGGCTCCCTGCCTGAGAACCATCTATCACGCCACACATGGGAAGGAGCCATTGTGCATAGAGAACAAAAAAGACCTTGTCAATTATGCGACTGAATCAACATCCCGTTGTCTACCAGTCGATAGTGACCTCCGACTCTGTCTTTATTTCCAACAGTAGGCCTACTTTGAAAATAAAGTAACGTACAGTGCCAGCTTACAACTGCACACCTCTGGGTCTGCAGTGGCAACGAGAATTCTAGTTTTGATTCATTCATCACAGTTACCATTGCATTATTGTTTTCTGTTTTGATCTGTGTTGCTACGTTTTTAATTTCTTCTTTTATACTCTTGTTAGTTCTGTTTGTACATTACAGTATGGTCGTTCCTTTCTTCTGTGGTGAGAATATGTTCAGATCCAGAAAAGAGATCTTTTATACGGTGTTCTTTTGCTGGCGACTCATCACTGTGTTTTAAACCTTGTACTGAGAGGTGTTATTCATTATCACTTGCAAGAGAATATTGTCAAGTGTAAATAAACGCTGCTGATGAAACTTTGCGATAGTGTAGAGAGGGAAAAGTAATGCAATACATGCTTTTTTGTTTGTGTCCGATTTCAGTTTTAAGAGGTAAAACACTTTTAAATGCTAATTTGGCGTATTAGGTTTGGAGGGAATATCTTCGAAACGACGGTATATAAAAATGTTCTTCGCATAAAAATTGATATGTGGTTAGCATTCTTGAAAACTGTGCAATGAACGTTTTAACAATTGGAAATTTTGCAAAATACACACTACCACTAATTAATTTTGGAAAACGAAAACATTTGTTAGAACATGAATTAAAAAAGACTCCAAGCCACATTCATACATGTGTAATAAAGCTGGTTTATGGAATACTATTCTTGGAAAATAAGCTATACACAATCTGATGTCGGAGTTTTATTGATGCACCTAATTAAAATAAAATAAGCAAACATTCTTTATTACTCTAGTTACTTATTTTACTTATATTTGTTTTGTGTCTTAAATTGTTATTTTACATTCATGTTTTTTTTTTATTTTTTAGCTTAAGCCTCACCAATTGTATTTTGGTAATTGAAAAGTAAGAACCTCATTATGATACAAAATCAGTACAGTAATGATAATCTGTAAAGAAATGCTAAAAACATAACGATTTTTACACCATGCATATAAAATACATTTCGTAATATATACGACGCAGAACACAATATAAAACAAACTTCGTCATGCCGGCCGCGGTGGTCTAGCGGTTCTAGGCGCTCAGTCCGGAACCGCGCGACTGCTACGGTCGCAGGTTCGAATCCTGCCTCGGGCATGGATGTGTGTGATGTCCTTAGGTTAGTTAGGTTTAAGTAGTTCTAAGTTCTAGGGGACTGATGACCACAGATGTTAAGTCCCATAGTGCTCAGACCCATTTGAACCAAACTTCGTCAGGATTTCAAACTGTCACAAGTGATCGTCTAAATATGCTGATTTGTGTCAGGCATATTCCAGTAAACTGGGAAACCTTGGCGAAGAGAATCTTTTTGTACTAGTAATTGCAGCTTGAATATATTGCTTCTCAAGTGTAGATTGACATCATAATCATTCAACAGAAGTACATCTGAAAATCTCACAAAGTTAGTCCGATGTCAAAAGCCATATACTTCTCTTGATTTTACCTGTGACGGCGAGCACTTTGGGATCATCAGCTGAACAAATTCCTTGTCCTCAGGTATAATGCCAAAACGTTTTTACCGCCTTTTCGTAGGTTTAAAGGAAAGTAACAGTAAGTTTGGGTAGAGCATTCGAGAATCTCTTTTTGAAGCCCCAGGTTTCTTTATGACATCACCGAAATCTGGTAAACAACGTCTGACCAAGTTAGCAGATGTTTTAAAGTGGTTTTATTTCCTAGTTAGAGAAAAAAATCTATATTATTGTCAGATTCTTCAGGCGGTCATTGTGAAAGAACCGTTTAGACCATCGTACCTGAGGACAATAATCTTGTCCATCTGGTGATCCCAAAAAAGCTCGATAGGACAGATACAGTCATTGGATATCTATGGCTTTCGATGTTGGACGATCTTTGTGAGAAAATTTTCAGATATAGTTCTGCTGAATGATTACGATGTCAGTCCCCATTTGAGAAGCAATGTAATGAAGATGAAGCTGCAGTCACTAGTACATAATCGATTCTCTTCGCCATGGCTTACCTATGTACTGAAATATGCCTGGTACAAATCAGGATATTTAGAGGATCACCCGTGACAATTCGAAATCCTGCTGAATGTTGTTTTATATTGTGTTCTCTCTCGTGTGTATTATGTGAAGAAACTCCATTCATTTTATGTGTATGGTGTAAAGAAACGTTATGTTTTAAGCATTTCTTTACATGTTGGCATTATGGTAACGATTATGTACCACAATAATCAGTTACTTATTACAGGGTGACGCAAAAGTCTGGTTACGTCACTATAAAAGTTGAACGGTGTGAGGAATTATAATGGCGTCTGGTATGGGGTGTCTGTAGGTGGGGGCGCAGTTTATGGGAACTATGACGACAGCGGCGGCCATCTTGAAATACGCCATCTTGGATTTGGCTTACCGGTACGTGTTTCAAATGGAAAGGGGCTCATATGGCACTTCATTTTGACCTGCCTCTTTCTCAAGAATACATATGTGAAATCTATTTCATGTTATCGTTATTTCTGGCTGAATTATAACCTGTTAAAATGTAGGACACTTGTCAGAGTCGGCATTACAGCATACATGTCCTCCATTGCGCTGGACACACTCGGAGTCTTTTTTGCCAGTCCTGCTGCATGTCGGTCAACAGAGGCACACGCCTCCTCAATATGCCAGCAAAGATGTTGTTTCACCTCATACACAATTGATTTCAAATGTCCTTACAGATGAAGGGCAAGAGGCGACCCTATTGGTTATTGGATAGGACCCTTCCTACCTATCCACTGATCTCCAAACTGTTTATCCAGAAAATGTCTTCAGCAACAAACTTGGAAGGTGCACCGCCTTGTTGGAAGAAGGTTGGGAAATCATCCTGCGGATTCAGTAGCGTTGGAAGCACATAATCACGGAGCATATGAACACTTTGCCGTCCGCACGTTTCGTACAAATGTATTCGCTTGGCGCCGGCAGCGCTAAGTCGGATTACCTGGCTTGTCGCCGGCCGCTTGTCACCTTTCCGTTGATGACAAGCTTCAAACGCATTGACTTTTGCTCGCTTTAATTTTCCGGAAATCCTCTATTTTGCCCTATCGTTCCACAAACTCGGAATTTTCTTTTCAAGTACCTTCTCTACAAGTTCTACACTGTTATAATAATTATCCATTCCGAGGTGATGCCACTTTGCATCAGAAGGTGTCAATAGTTCCATCACTATTTTTGCTAAAGGCTGTCCAGCGCCGGAATATACACTCCTGGAAATTGAAATATGAACACCGCGAATTCATTGTCCCAGGAAGGGGAAACTTTATTGACACATTCCTGGGGTCAGATACATCACATGATCACACTGACAGAACCACAGGCACATAGACACAGGCAACAGAGCATGCACAATGTCGGCACTAGTACAGTGTATATCCACCTTTCGCAGCAATGCAGGCTGCTATTCTCCCATGGAGACGATCGTAGAGATGCTGGATGTAGTCCTGTGGAACGGCTTGCCATGCCATTTCCACCTGGCGCTTCAGTTGGACCAGCGTTCGTGCTGGACGTGCAGACCGCGTCAGACGACACTTCATCCAGTCCCAAACATGCTCAATGGGGGACAGATCCGGAGATCTTGCTGGCCAGGGTAGTTGACTTACACCTTCTAGAGCACGTTGGGTGGCACGGGATACATGCGGACGTGCAATGTCCTGTTGGAACAGCAAGCTCCCTTGCCGGTCTAGGAATGGTAGAACGATGGGGTCGATGACGGTTTGGACGTACCGTGCACTATTCAGTGTCCCCTCGACGTCACCAGTGGTGTACGGCCAGTGTAGGAGATCGCTCCCCACACCATGACGCCGGGTGTTGGCCCTGTGTGCCTCGGTCGTATGCAGTCCTGATTGTGGCGCTCACCTGCACGGCGCCAAACACGCATACGACCATCATTGGCACCAAGGCAGAAGCGACTCTCATCGCTGAAGACGACACGTCTCCATTCGTCCCTCCATTCACGCCTGTCGCGACACCACTGGAGGCGGGCTGCACGATGTTGGGGCGTGAGCGGAAGACGGCCTAACGGTGTGCGGGACCGTAGCCCAGCTTCATGGAGACGGTTGCGAATGGTCCTCGCCGATACCCCAGGAGCAACAGTGTCCCTAATTAGCTGGGAAGTGGCGGTGCGGTCCCCTACGGCACTGTGTAGGATCCTACGGTCTTGGCGTGCATCCGTGCGTCGCTGCGGTCCGGTCCCAGGTCGACGGGCACGTGCACCTTCCGCCGACCACTGGCGACAACATCGATGTTCTGTGGAGACCTCACGCCCCACGTGTTGAGCAATTCGGCGGTACGTCCACCCGGCCTCCCGCATGCCCACTATACACCCTCGCTCAAAGTCCGTGAACTGCACATACGGTTCACGTCCACGCTGTCGCGGCATGCTACCAGTGTTAAAGACTGCGATGGAGCTCCGTATGCCACGGCAAACTGGCTGCCTCTGACGGCGGCGGTGCACAAATGCTGCGCAGCTAGCGCCATTCGACGGCCAACACCGCGGTTCCTGGTGTGTCCGCTGTGCCGTGCGTGTGATCATTGCTTGTACAGCCCTCTCGCAGTGTCCGGAGCAAGTATGGTGCGTCTGACACATTGGTGTCAATGTGTTCTTTTTTCCATTTCCAGGAGTGTATCTTGAATGAGGAAATGTATCCCGTACTCGAATCACACAGCATCCGAATGAATATCCTGTATTTCGTAATTTTCGACGGATTGTAAACTTTAAAATTTAACCATCCACGCCACAGTATCATTCCTTCATCAGTTGAGATGTTTTGACTTAGATTAAACGTTTATTTAAACTTTTTGGAGGCGTTATCCAGTTTATTGTTGGTGTCGGAAAATTGTAAAAATGATAATATTTGTCTCAATCAGTTGCGGGACATCGTTTTGCGAAATATCGGCGTGTCTATCAACGGATTCATTGATCAATAGTCATTGATCCTTGCTTTTCTTACAGTTCCCATAAGGATAGCAAGCCCAAACCATTTTCCAGTTTCGGGTCCCGTAACGTCGACAAACTTGTCATTTTTTAAATCCAGTTTCCTTCTATTGCAATTTTGACTGTAATGCTTTTTGGTTTCGTTGCTAATATATTCAAATAGATCGTTCCCAATATATAATTGTACGATATCCTCGATGCTCTGTGTATCTTTGGGAAATACGTTTGGACCCGGGGAACCTTCAAATTTATTATTGGTCCTCGGTAAATCAAAGTCTGATAACGGTGGACTGTCTTCTTCGTCTGATTCGGCCGAATCAGTTGGCAACCGTAGTGTTCGCCGAATTCTTCTTGGACGTATTTCACTATCTTCCGACGATCCTGCTTCACTTTCATTTGTTTGATATCCAATGTCTTCTTCCCAATCGGCCAAGTCGTCCGAAACGTCAGTCAAGACGTCCGCGCATTCATCGTAAATAATCCTATTGTCTCTTTCGTCCGCCATGATGAAAGAGCACAAGTACTTATAAAATCAGAACACTTGTTGACGTGTGTAACAAAACACCAACAGAATGCAAAAGATACTAACGTGCTGTCGCCGGTCACTGCGCGGTACTATGCTCACGACACCACTCTGGTATCGCTAGCCACTGAGCGATACTATGCAGACGACACCACTGTGGTGTCGCCGGACGGCATAGTGTTAAGATACATCACCCCATTCAAGATTCCATCAGTAAACACCGGACCCAGGATTATTCCGTCCCAAATCCCACACCAAACGATCAATTTTTCACCACCAGCGCCTTCAGAAGAATCCGCTGACGAGGGACTTGCATCTGACCAGTGAAGATGATTCTGTTGGTTTACTTCTCCTTGCACATAAAAATTAGCTTCGTCGCTGAACAACACCTGTCATAGGAAGTTTGGATTCCTTTTACACTGATCCATAGATCATTCTGCAAACTGTACCGGCCGATGAGGGTCATTCTCTGAGAGATGGTGTTGCTACTATGACTTGTTCAGGTGTCGTTAATGTGTGTGCAACACACGCAGGATTGAACGCTGAACCTTATACTGCTGATAACCGGCGCGTGTGGACGTTCAGGAATATTGCTATAATTGCTGTCGAAGTCTCCTCGTTAAACCTTTTGTACGAGATTTGTCCAGGAACTTGGATATTGTCATATGCGAAATGTCATTTCTCTCAGGATACCAGGCAGCAGTCACTCTGGTACTTCTTTCATCACTCATTAACACAAGTTCAGTACGTTCCTGCTGTGTAAGTGCCATTGTATTACCTTGCAACACTTCGACACGCAAGTCGCCGATGTGGCGTCAACTCGAAAGACTTGCACCAGGAGACAGGTCTACCCGACGGGGGGCCACACGACATTTCACTTCACCTGCAACCCTAAACTGAATTGACAACCTCCTTGAAATTTTAAACTTTCACACATCGTAACTCCTAAGCAAATAAAGATATTCTAAAACATATTTCTCATATGTATTCCTGAGAAAGAGACAGTTCAAAATGATGTGCCACCCGATTCCCTTCCATTTGAAACACGTAACCCAAATGCAAAATGGCATATTTAAAGATGACCGCCGCTGTCGCCATGGTTTCTATAAGTTGCGCCCCGATACCAGACGCTAATACGATTCCTCATACCGTTTGACTTGTATGGGGATGTATTATCGTTTAACGAGCTCCATGTACGTGAAACGGTAAACTAAAAAACATTCGAAAAAACATGAATGTAAAACATAAAATAACAATTTAAAACAAAAAATATAAGTAAAATAAATAATTAGAATATCAGTGAGCGTTTAGGTATTTTAATTGCGTATGTTGTAGATACTCTGACAGCACATTGTGGACAGCTTATTTTCCAAAAATGGAATTTCAGATACCAGCTTTATTACACATAATTGTATATGACTTGGAAGCTTCTTTAATTTGTGTTTTAACAAGTTTTCATTTTCCAAAATTTGGTAGTGGTGATGGCGATTTTGCAGAGTATCAAATTATTATAAAATTAGACCAGATAGTTTTCAAAAACGTTCATTACATACCAACTTTTATATGAAAAACATTTTTAATATATCATCGTTTCAAAGACATGCCCTTTCAGCCTAACATGCGAAATTACATTTTGGGATATGTTTTGATCCCGGAAAGTAAAACTGGGCACAAAAAAAAAAAAATACGTATTGCATTATGTTGTCCTCTCTACATGCATCCACGAAGTTACATAAGATCGTTTATTTACACTTGGGAATGTTCACTTGTTAGTGGTATGTTAGTAAGGTTCGCACCCGTTCGGCCTGTGGTTGCTGTTTTGAGTATTTGTGTGGTACATGTTGAGGTCCGCAGTTTACTTCATGTGCCTTAGTCGTATTTTACATATGGCCCTACATGTGCAGCTTTCGAGTTTTTCAAAAATGTTCAAATGTGTGTGAAATCTTATGGGACTTAACTGCTAAGGTCATCAGCCCTAAGCTTATACACTACTTAACCTAAATTATCCTAAGGACAAACACACACACCCATACCCGAGGGAGGACTCGAACCTCCGCCGGGGCCAGCCGCACAGTCCATGATTGCAGCGCCTGAGACCGCTCGCAAGGATTTCGTCTTAAGAAGTTGCACAGACGGAATTTAAATACCTCTAATAACTTTACATATGATCTTCGAATGTGTGCAGCATTACCTTCGGAGTGGCATAGACGTGAGACGCAATGTACATGGGAATTTTGAACACAACTCTTTGTCAGACATAATGGATCTCATGCACTGCTTTCCGTTATCTACGAACCATGTGCTTATTCGAAGCAGGGAGTACTTCTACTTCATTATATCGATAGCACAGTTGCCGTTTGAAGGGAAGGACTTAGAGTCATTCGCAGCAAGTCTTCTCTTCTCCTTTTTTCAGGTTCTGCTTAGTTTTTGGACATCTTTGTAGTTGATAGTTTGAGTTCTGCAAGTAGTCCTTCGTAGCATGCCACTGTAAAGCTGCTTAATAACCATTGTTTCAGGGAGGAAACTGAGGACGAAGGAGAAGCGGAACCAAAGGAAATTTCCGCCGAGGAGCATGAAGAAAATATCGTCGCCATGGAGAAGGTCCTGGATTCTCTTCTGAACTTGGCAGCTGAGGGCAAACTGCCAGAGAGAGAAGGTGAGTCTCCAGGGCTCCACGTCTTCAACCACATTCAGGGTGCATCCAAAGACACGAAAGAAGTTTAGCATCTGAACGACGCTGAGAGCATTAGACGCTTAACGCTAGTTCCATCTGGACGAGTATGAAGGAAGGAATCTGTTGGCGCATTCCTGAAGGCGTGAAATGATTTATGAGAGCTCAGGTAACCTGAATCAAGTTTATCGGATGGTGAGCTGAAGCCTGCTGTTCCAGAATTCAAGTTTATTTCTAAGCGATGCGTAGAATGGTATGCAAGTAAAATGACCCAGAATGAGATTTTCACTTTGCAGCGGAGTGTGCGCTGATATGAAACTTCCTGGCAGATTAAAACTGTGTGCCGGACCGAGACTCGAACTCGGGACCTTTGCCTTTCGCAGGCAAGAGGTCTGCCAACAGAGCTACCCAGGCACGACCCACGTCACGTCCTCACAGCTTTACTTCTGCCAGTACCTCGTCTCCTACCTTCCAGAAGCAGAAGCTCTCCTGCGAACCTTGCAGAACTAGCACTCCTGAGAGAAAGGATATTGCGGGCACATGGCTTACCCACAGCCTAGGGGATGTTTCCATTCTGGAGTCTCGGTCCAGCACACAGTTTTAATCTGCCAGGAAGTTTCGTATTAGCGCACACTCTGCTACAGAGTGAAAATCTCATTCTGGAAACATCCCCCAGGCTGTGGCTAGGCCATATCTCCGTAATATCCTTTCTTTCAGGAGTGCTAGTTGTGCAAGGTTCGCAGGTGAGCTTCTGTAAAGTTTGGAAGGTAGGAGGCGAGGTACTGGCAGAAGTAAAGCTGTGAGGACGGGGCGTGAGTCGTTCTTGGGTAGCTCAAGTGGTAGAGCACTTGCCCGCGAAAGGAAAAAGTCCCGAGTTCGAGTCTCGGTCCGGCACACAGTTTTAATCTGCCAGGAAGTTTCAAGTAAAATGGCGTTTGTGTGATGGATTCTGCACAGACAGAGATGGCGGCTCCGTCCCCGTCCCACAATGCACCACCCCACTTGGTCTAGCTGTTCTCTCCTCAGGTGATCGTAATTGGAACGTTGGGTTGTGCTCTTGATTCTGTTTCTGACGCACTCTCTTCTCTCTATAAATTTATTTTCTCTGAAAACTGTAACTCGCGCCTTCTGACGTAGTATCTCTTGTGTTTGTTTTACGCCGCACCAAGGAAAGCGCCTTACCACTGCTTGTGCTGATGTGAAGGTCTAGGCTGGAAGCTTATATTCATAAAACAAAGTTGTTTAGTGCAAGAAGGTGACAGGTCCATCTCCTTTTTAAATTTAATAAATGTCTCAATAAATCTTTGTTTGCTTCAGTAATAAGCCACTACAGTGTACTTATGGCATATACAGGAAGGTCAAAAACAGGCCGAAAAGCTTGCAAGGATGTTGCGGGAAATGTTGTGCCGAGAATTACTTGTTACGAACAAAATTCGATACGTTGCGCAGTTTCCGAGTTAATTAGCACTGAAGTTAGCCAATTACGCCGTTGAGCGCGCCAGTTCAAGCGGCCCTCTGGAGGCTGTGTCGCCAAACGTGTACTTAGTTTGGTTTCCTAAAACCTAACAAGGGTGTGATTAAAAAATTTGGGCATGGGTCGGTAATAAGGATCGAACGCCAGCCAAAAGCTGAGCAGTCTAGCTCACTATCATCTACGCCATGAGAACGGCTGACTAATTATATCTGGCGGACCGATTGAATTTACGCGCGCAACCTCCTGATCGGCTAACTTCAATGCGAATTAACTCGGATGCGGCGCAACGTATCGAATTTTTTCTTAACAATTATTTCTCAGCACAGTCTACCCTGCAACACTCTTACAAGCTCCTCAGACTGTTTCCGACCACTGTATATAAATTTTGAGAAAAGCCAAGACCGATTAAAATTTGTTTCCAGTTTATGCACAGTATTTTATGTTTTATTCGAAATTGTGGAAACGTGGCTTACCAGGTTACTGTACCAATGCCTTCAATTACTCACACCACAGGGTGTCGCAAAATTGGCAGTTAATATTCGGTTCAGCAATAAATAGAAGTCACATATTGCATTGCTTCAAGTAGCAGTCTGACAATATTGAATTATAAAAGCACAAAAACCGTTTATTTTAACGTCAGCCTTAAAGCAGCAGCAATTTCTGGTGGATTTGAAACTAAATGACCACTGTTCTTTTATCGTGTTTCCTATCTGCTAGTGGTACACAATTACTTGTAGACTCGTTGGATAATTCACTTTGATACACCAATAAATTGGACAACATCTTTCACAATGTGATCCTGGACCCATACTAGTGTGATGATTATATAAATCATGTAGTATGTACACACCACTTCACTGTCACGACTTACACTGAGGTAACAAAAGTCACGGGACAGCGAAATCCATACTTACAGATGGCGGCAGTATCGCGTACACAAGATATAAAAGGGCAGTGCACTGGTGGAACTGCCATTTCTAATCAGGTGGTCCATGTGAAAAGGTCTCCAGCGTGATTTTAGGCGCATGATGGGAATTAACAGGTTTTTAACGCAGAATGATAGTTGGAGCTAGACGCATGGGACATTCCACTTCGGAAATTGCTAGGGGATCTAGTGCAAAGAGTGTGCCGGGAACACCAAATTTCAGGCATTATCTCTCACCACGTATAATGGCCTTCACTTAACGACTGAGAACAGCGACGTTTGCATGGAGTTGTCAGTGCTAACAGACAAGCAACACTGCGTGAAATAACAGCAGAAATCAGTGTGGGACGTACGACGAACGTATCCGTTCGGACAGTTCGGCGAAATTGATGGGCTATGGCAGCGGATGATCGATATGAGTGCCTTTCTAGCAGCATAACATCGCCTGCAACGCCTCTCGGGGGTCAAGACCACGTCAATTGGATTCTAGACGACTGGAAAACAGTTACCCGATCAGAAAAGTCCCGACTTCAGTTGGTAAGGGCTGATGGCAGGGTTCTTATGTGTCACAGACCACACGAAGCCATGGATCCAAATCGTCATCAAGTCACTGTGGAAGCTGCTGGTGGTTCCTTAGTGGTGTGTGTTGGTGTGTTTTTGTTTACGTGGAATGGACTAGGTCCTCTGGTGTGACTGAACCGATCATTGACTGGAAATGGTTATGTTCGGCTACATGGAGACCATCCATTGACCTCATGTTCCCAAACAACGATGCAGTTTATGTGGATGACAATGCGCCATGTCACTGAGCCAAAATTGCTCAAGATTGGTTTAAAGAACATTCTGGACAATTCCACTAAATGATCTGGCCGCCCGGATCGCCCGAGGTGAATCCCATCAAACATTTATGGGACATAATCGAGAGGTCAGTTCGTGCACAAAATCGTACACTAGCAACACCTTCGCAGTTGTGGGAGATTACTGAAGTTGCAAGGGTCAATATTTCTGCAGGGGACCTCCAACTACTTGTGGAGCCTGTGCCACGTCGAGTGGGTGCACTACACTGGGGAAAAGGAGATCCGACGCGATGTTAGGAGATATCCCATGACTTTTGTCACCTTAGTATATGTCATTGGTGGAGGGTCCCATGAACGATTGGTATCAGTTCTACAGCATCCACAGCTTTCCAATGCGACTAGAGTGCACTTTTAAGTTGTTGATTAACATAATTTGTGGTGAGATTCACTTTTCAGTTCAAGAATGCCGGACAGAGATTTAGTTCGCCAGCTTTAGAAATACACTCTAAGACAAATTACTGAGGAATTATCCCAATGGAACTGAAGTTGGTAGATGTGATGTACGTATATAGACATCGGGACTGTGTGGAGGATGTGTAAGGGCTTCCCAGCGGAACTTCTGCAGCGTAATCGAAACAACCTTGGCAACATATGGCCGGCCTGACTCCTACACCTGATCCCATGTGTTTTCCTAATCATCTATCTGGAGGTAAGCCGATTCGAATCCTGGTGGTGAACATTTTCACTGCTGGTATTTTGCTGGCAGCAAAAGGGGGGGAGGGGGGAGAGGTGGTGGCGTGAAATTTCTGATGATCACCAGACTTTGCGCCAGGTTTCTGGTATAAATACAAAACCTCTCCGCAGTGTCTCATTAAGTGAGGGCACGTGACACTGTTGATGGTGATGGTGATCCATCCGTTAGATGGCGAGTTAAAGCTTGGCGGTCCCTTCGATGCTCCTCGGCAGGAGTAGACTATGTGCCGGCACTGGGTTTCACCTCTCCCTTCTCTCATCGTCTATAATACGAACATGTCACTACAGTATACACACACCCATTACAGTATCTACGCTTACTCATACAGGTCTCATACTTCGCGAAGGGAAGGTGCCTGCGTGCGCAAAGCATGTGGAAAACCTTTCCATTTCGGTGGCTGAACCTGCTGTTCCGGGACTACCAGCCATTCATGTCATACGACTTTATTACCTTTTTTAAAGCTCCATACGTCAGCAGACAGTTCCTACACCCTCGTAGAGACTATCAGTGTACTGTTTCCACCTATCTACTGTCTCCTCTGCGTTTAACGGTTGTTTTCCTTTTGCACTCTTAATGTTGACGCCTTCGCTTTTAATTTCACAATAAGCTATTTTTTGTTGTTTGTACGCTGAATGTATCCTGTAGATTACCTTCTTGATTTATTCATTATTTTCCTGCAGCCGTTTTATTAGGCTTCCCTGCTCTTGTTATATTTTTCTAAATATTTTTGTATTCATATTTCGTTATTTCATGGATTACTTACGGTATTTCTTCTGTCATTCAAGGTTTCTTAGCAGCTTCATACCTTATACCCATATTGGTCTGTAAAACTTACGTGATTATCCTTTTTAGAGATGTCCATTACGCTTCAGCTGAACTGCCTATTTTGAATTCTTCTGGGCCTGCAGCATTATAGACATCTTGTAAGCACATTGTGTGCTATACCCTAAAACTTACAATTACGATATTACATTCTAATGCCATAAGCTTATTTCTGCTCCAAGGCCATTATCAAGCTATCTGAGAATATACTGAGTTTTTACCGCATGTAGCTATGTCTATTTGTAACTTATAACAGAAAATAACAGCGTAATAAAAAATCTTTGAATGTAGCAGCGGTTTGGCTTATTATAAACATAATGAACTGCTTATTGCTGTTGCTGTGTGCGTAACCCATGAGGAATACCAATATCACGACAGACCATCACCACACAAGGACATCTCTAACCAGACGCCATCCTAACTGTAAACAGCAGCTTCCAGGCGGTTTCACCAGTTAGACCTATTTTCTCTTTCTGCCCCACGTCTATCAGCACGTTTGAGTTTGTGTTGCAGGCCACCAGAGAGAGCCTCGTCAACGGTGGATTACTGAGCGGATGGATATCCTCCCGCAACAGGCACAAAAGGCGACGTTCCGCTGACAGTCAGTTCCTGCGATTCCCTCGGATTGAAGCACTTTCACAGTTAGGCGAGTTTCACATAGTTCTGGCAGTTTCGTTCAGAAGATCACAGTTCTAACCTAACATTCGTTATTTACGGAGCAATATGAACAGTTAACTAGAAGTGTCTGCATCTACATCTACATCTACATCTATACTCCGCGAGCCACCTTACGGTGTGTGGCGGAGGGTACTTATTGAACCACTATCTGATCCCCCCTTCCCTGTTCCATTCACGAATTGTGCGTGGGAAGAACGACTGCTTGTAAGTCTCCGTATTTGCTCTAATTTCTCGGATCTTTTCGTTGTGATCATTACGCGAGATATATGTGGGCGGTAGTAATATGTTGCCCATCTCTTCCCGGAATGTGCTCTCTCGTAATTTCGATAATAAACCTCTCCGTATTGCGTAACGCCTTTCTTGAAGTGTCCGCCACTGGAGCTTGTTCAGCATCTCCGTAACGCTCTCGCGCTGACTAAATGTCCCCATGACGAATCGCGCTGCTTTTCGCTGGATCATGTCTATCTCTTCTATTAATCCAACCTGGTAAGGGTCCCATACTGATGAGCAATACTCAAGAATCGGACGAACAAGCGTTTTGTAAGCTACTTCTTTCGTCGATGAGTCACATTTTCTTAGAATTCTTCCTATGAATCTCAACCTGGCGCCTGCTTTTCCCACTATTTGTTTTATGTGATCATTCCACTTCAGATCGCTCCGGATAGTAACTCCTAAGTATTTTACGGTCGTTACCGCTTCCAATGATTTACCACCTATGGCATAATCGTACTGGAATGGATTTCTGCCCCTATGTATGCGCATTATATTACATTTATCTACGTTTAGGGAAAGCTGCCAGCTGTCGCACCATGCATTAATCCTCTGCAGGTCCTCCTGGAGTACGTACGAGTCTTCTGATGTTGCTACTTTCTTGTAGACAACCGTGTCATCTGCAAATAGCCTCACGGAGCTACCGATGTTGTCAACTAAGTCATTTATGTATATTGTAAACAATAAAGGTCCTATCACGCTTCCCTGCGGTACTCCCGAAATTACCTCTACATCTGCAGATTTTTTTCACTAAACGTAAGTGCGGAACCGTATCAAATGCCTTCCTGAAGTCCAGGAATACGGCATCAATCTGCTCGCCAGTGTCTACGGCACTGTGAATTTCTTGGGCAAATAGGGCGAGCTGAGTTTCACATGATCTCTGTTTGCGGAATCCATGTTGGTTATGATGAAGGAGATTTGTATTATCTAAGAACGTCATAATACGAGAACACAAAACATGTTCCATTATTCTACAACAGATTGACGTAAGCGAAATAGGCCTATAATTATTCGCATCTGATTTATGACCCTTCTTGAAAATGGGAACGACCTGCGCTTTCTTCCAGTCGCTAGGTACTTGACGTTCTTCCAGCGATCTACGATAAATTGCTGATAGAAAGGGGGCAAGTTCTTTAGCATAATCACTGTAGAATCTTAAGGGTATCTCGTCTGGTCCGGATGCTTTTCCGCTACTAAGTGATAGCAGTTGTTTTTCAATTCCGATATCGATTATTTCAATATTTTCCATTTTGGCGTCCGTGCGACGGCTGAAGTCAGGGACCGTGTTACGATTTTCCGCAGTGAAACAGTTTCGGAACACTGAATTCAGTATTTCTGCCTTTCTTCGGTCGTCCTCTGTTTCGGTGCCATCGTGGTCAACGAGTGACTGA
The DNA here is from genome assembly GCF_021461395.2 of Schistocerca americana. Classification (NCBI taxonomy): domain Eukaryota; kingdom Metazoa; phylum Arthropoda; class Insecta; order Orthoptera; family Acrididae; genus Schistocerca; species Schistocerca americana. The sequence goes on along the minus strand of NC_060126.1, from coordinate 154,003,230 downwards.
ATAGGGGATTTGGATCCGCTTACCGATTTTACATATGACCAAAACTTTTTAGGGTTCTTGTTTAGATTGTTTGCCAATGTTTTATGTTCGAATTCGTTGAATGCTTCTCTCATTGCTCTCTTTACGCTCTTTTTCGCTTCGTTCAGCTTTTCCTTATCAGCTATGATACTTACAGTCATCATGACTAAATTATGAACTGCCAAGAGGCAGCAAAGTTATTTAGATATCTTTGAAGTAGGTATACACTTCAAATGAAACGTATCAAACTGTTACCGAAGTTAAGAACAATTGTGTATTATCGTTACCAATAAATGTTATTGATTTCTTTTTGTGTTGCCTCGTTTCTGTTCTACTGGCGTCCTGTGAAGAAAGTTTATAACTTGGTATATCCAGCGGTCATAGTGCCCCCTTAACCAGAACTGAAGTCGAAAACGCTTTCTGCTATCGTGAGAGTTTGGTATGAATTAATAGTAACATTTTGGTATAATATCCAACAGTGGTATTCATTATCACACTATCTACAGGTTCAGATAACTTCAAACACACATCATCATTCCTCACTTTTCTGTTATGACTACCAACTTCTTGTGTAGGCACAACACTACTTAATTTGCTCTTTCTATACCAGTCTTCATAAGTAGCAAATAGTGGAGGCACTTTAATTCATAATTTTACATGTATTAACACTGTGTTGTTTCCAAATTCTGTGAGATTCATAACGACAGACTTCACAAGGAAGGAAAGATATTTTAAACAACTGTCCACAGGAAGCTGAAGAATGTGAAGCAAGCCAAGCGCTGTATGGTGTGTGAGATACAGATGCGAGCGAGTGTGCCAGGACTTATCCCAGTTCACTGCTAGTAGCGCCACGTCACCTTAACGCGCCTACACGTAGCGCGCCAAGTATGAAATTTAAAATCAAAATTTACGTTTAAAACTTTGTTAAAATATAGTTTAGTGTTATATTGTTCCAAATACCAAGTCTTTATGTTCTAGACTTGACAGTTTACGTACAAATGCCGTTTTAAGAGCAAAATAACTGGCGCTAAATAATGAAGCTAGAAAGCCAGAATTTGGTCAGAAGGTGCAGTTAGAGCTCATAAATAAGTGGTGCTGGTTCACAAAACCATATAACAAAAATTAACGCCGGACTCCACGTTTGCCGGCCGAAGTGGCCGTGCGGTTAAAGGCGCTGCAGTCTGGAACCGCAAGACCGCTACGGTCGCAGGTTCGAATCCTGCCTCGGGCATGGATGTGTGTGACGTCCTTAGGAAAGTTAGGTTTAACTAGTTCTAAGTTCTAGGGGACTAACGACCTCAGCAGTTGAGTCCCATAGTGCTCAGAGGCATTTGAACCATTTGAACTCCACGTTTTTAGGAAAAATCAGAAGAGCTAAATAATGGATTTAGAAACAGGAAAATTTGTTTTATGCTTCAGTTCACCCCAAAAATAATAAATGAAAGACCACGTTAAGCTATCTCTTGTAGTTTTTGAGTAATTAAATGAAAACAAACTATGTAACTAAAATGTACCCAATTGTTGTACATTAAGTACCTGTAATACTAATGCCGACCGGGGTGGCCGAGCGGTTCTAGGCGCTACAGTCTGGAACCGCGCGTCCGCTACGGTCGCAGGTTCGAATCCTGCCTTGGGCATGGACGTGTGTGATGTCCTTAGGTTAGTTAGGTTTAAGTAGTTCTGAGTTCTAGGAGACTGATGATCAGCAGTTAAGTCCCATAGCGCTCAGAGCCATTTTTTTTGTAATACTAATGAGAGGCAATTTTGGTTAAAGTGAATGATAAAACATACCAAACGATAAATCTATACCAAATTTGAGAGTCCTAGTATCAGTAACAGCTGGTATAGTGTTAGTAAAGGTATGGTTCAGAGGTAACGATCTACCGTTAGTTCCACTATAAAAATTCTAAAATACAAAGTTTCCATTCTAGCAAGCTGAAACTTTTTCGGTGATTTCAATCAACTGAATACAAACAAAAGTTAAGAGATTTCTGGAGTAATTTCTAACTATATTATTGAAGGTTATGTGCCCGAGAAAGCGGTCGTTCGGAGGCTGCTGCAGTATGCAGATAGCCGTAGGCAACACATGGTCCCTCAGCCGTCCGCTCTGACACGTATATACGAGGGTACCTCCAAAAGAAATGCACACTGTTTTCTTTTTTTTAAAATCAATCGTTTATTCTACATGTTTGAAAGTTTTACAGTGTGTAGATACATTCTATAGGAACAATATTTTCATTTCTCCCCATAATTTCCATCCCTCTCAACTGCCTTACGCCATCTTGGAATCAGCGCCTGTATACCCGCACGGTACAATTCTGGACCAACCTGTTGATGCCACCGTTTGGCAGCGTGAACAAGGGAGCCATCATCTTCAAACCTCGTTCCACGAAGAGAGTCTTTCAGTTTCCCAAAGAGATGATAGTCACATGGAGCCAGGTCAGGACTACAAGGCGGGTTTTTCAGTGTTGTCCATCCGAGTTTTGTGATCGCTTCCATGGTTTTTTGACTGGCATGTGGCCATGCATTGTCGTGCAGCAGCAAAACATCCTGCTTTTGCCGATGTAGTCGAACACGACTCAGTCAAGCCTAAAGTTTCTTCAGTGTCGTCACATATGCATCAGAATTTATGGTGGTTCCACTTGGCATGATGTTCACAAGCAAGAGTCCTTTGGAATCGAAAAACACCGTAGCCGCAACTTTTCCAGCAGAAGGTGTGGTTTTGAATTTTTTTTTTTCTTGGGTGAATTTGCATGATGCCGCTCTATTGATTGCCTTTTCGTCTCTGTTGAAAAATGATGGAGCCATGTTTCATCACCTGTCACAATTCTTCCAAGAAATTCATCTCCACCATTCTCATACTATTCCTGCCTTACGTCATCTTGAAATCAGCGCCTGTATACCCGCACGGTACAATTCTGGACCAACCCGTTGAAGCCACTGTTTGGCAGCGTGAACAAGGGAGCCATCATTTTCAAACCTTGTTCCACGAAGAGAGTCGTTCAGTTTCCCAAAGAGATGATAGTCGCATGGAGCCAGGTCAGGACTGTAAGGCGGGTGTTTCAGTGTTGTCCATCCGAGTTTTGTGATCGCTTCCATGGTTTTTTGACTGTCATGTGGCCGTGCATTGTCGTGCAGTAGCAAAACATCCTGCTTTTGCCGATGTAGTCGAACACGACTCAGTCGAGCCTAAAGTTTCTTCAGTGTCGTCACATATGCATCAGAATTTATGGTGGTTCCACTTGGCATGATGTCCACAAGCAAGAGTCCTTCGGAATCGAAAAACACCGTAGCCGCAACTTTTCCAGCAGAAGGTGTGGTTTTGATTTTTTTTTTTTTTTTTTTTCCTTGGGTGAATTTGCATATGCCGCTCCATTGATTGCCTTTTCGTCTCTGTTGAAAAATGATGGAGCCATGTTTCATCACCTGTCACAATTCTTCCAAGAAGTTCATCTCCACCATTCTCATACTGTTCCAAAAGTTCACTGCATACCGTTTTTCCTGTTTCTTTGTGAGCCATTGTCAAAATCCTGGAATTCTACGATAGCACGTTGCTTCTGACGAACGGCAAGTGTAGCAGCCATCTTGAAGACATGCTGAGACGGCGCCACTCAGGGGAACAGGTTGAACTAAGTTTGAAAAGAAGCGGGAAGGATTTGTCTACACACTGTGAAACTTTCACACATGCAGAATCAAAACTGTAATTTTACAAAACCAGTGTGCATTTCTTTTGGAGTGACCCTCGTAAATGAAGACTGAGATGCAGTAGAAAGGTTCACTTCCACTCAGCCACGGTAAGAGCCATAGGAGGCCCTCTTCCATGGTCGAACACCGGCCGCTACCTGGGTGTAACACTGGATCGGCTCCTTACGTGGAAGACGCACATCACCGAAATACGGGGGAAGGCGCTTGGCAGAATGCGCCTTCTCTACCGCTTCCTCAATTCCACGACCACACTGTCTCCACACAGTGGAAAGACGCTACATCTGGCACTTATTAGACCCGTGCTGGAATACGCGGCCGTGGTGTGGGTGAATGCTTCAGCACGGCCGAACTACATCGGCTAACGGGCATGCCGATGCTGAAGGACTGCTTCAAGCAGTCGGCGAGACTTTTCTATGCCGACACGAGAAGATCTACGAATCCTCTCATCAGGAATCTGGGCAACCAGATTCACTGGCGAGAGACAACGAGGTGGACAAACTTTCAGTAGCAACGCTGCTCAGGCAGCAAGAGGGAGGAAAAGGAAAAGTGTCAAACCAGAAGAAATAAACCAAGACGCGATGAACTGGAAATCAACCAGAGGGAGAAGAAGGAAAAGCAGCTAGACCTGCTAACCCTTCAACCTAACGAAGTTGCAGCTTCGAGATGACACAAAGCAAGCAAGCAGTAATAAGGGCACTTCCACTCAGCTACGGTAAGATCCACGTCTGTGAAACGTCGGGACGCGCTCTGCCTCGGATGACATCAGTGCCGTGCTGTGACAAAGTGCGTATTTTGCGGTAAAAACGGATAGTGAACTCGCGAGGATTGTACAGCGTCCTGGATCGCTTAGAATTCGCCAAATTAACTGATAATGTGCCGTCCGTGTGAATTACAATTCGACATGGCAAGTGGTGACTTTATTTCCACGTTCATGGCGAGTTTTAATTTTGACATTTACTGAAAACTTTCATTTCAGTAATTTTAGTCGGGGAGAAAGACAATCTGGTAGGAACGTACCTTAGAGGTCGCCACTGAACTGCTAAATGTGCTGTTAGAATAGAAAGATTTGCTTTCAATTGCCAATAGTGAATTTACAAGTATTGTATGTTAGAAACTTTACGCAATACAATTTTGATTGGAACTTTATACACTACTGGCCATTAAAATTGTTACACCACGAAGATGACGTGCTACAGACGAGAAATTGAACCGACAGGAAGAAGATGCTGTGATATACAAATGATCAGCTTTTCAGAGCATTCACACAAGGTTGACGCCGGTGGCGACACCTACAACGTGCTGACATAAGGAAAGTTTCCAACCGATTTCTCATACACAAACAGCAGTTGATCGACATTGTCTGGTGAAACGTTGTTGTGATGCCTCATTTAAGGAGCAGAAATGCGTACCATCACGTTCCCGACTTTGATAAAGGTCTGATTGTAGCCTATCGCGATTGTGGTTTATCGTATCGCGACATTGCTGCTCGCGTTGGTCGAGATCCAATGACTGTTAGCAGAATATGGAATCGGTGGGTTCAGGAGGGTAATACGGAACGCCGTGCTGGATCCCAACGGCCTCCTATCACTAGCAGTCGAGATGACAGGCATCTTATCCGCATGACTGTAACGGGCCGTGCAGCCACGTCTCTATCCCTGAGTCAACAGGTGGGGACGTTTTCAAGACAACAACCATCTGCACGAACAGTTCGACGACGTTTGCAGCAGCATGGACTATCAGCTCGGACACCATGGCTGCAGTTACCCTTGACGCTGCACCACAGACAGGAACGCCTGCGATGGTGTACTCAACGACGAACCTGGGTGCACGAATGGCAAAATGTCATTTTTTCGGATGAATCCAGGTTCTGTTTACATCATCATGATGTTCGCATCTGTGTTTGGCGACATCGCGGTGAACGCACATTGGAAGCGTGTATTCGTCATCGCCATACTGGCGTATCACACGGCGTGGTGGTATGGGGTGCCATTGGTTACACGTCTCGGTCACCTCTTGTTCGCATTGACGGCACTTTGAACAATGGACGCTACATTTCAGATGTGTTAAGACCCGTGGCTCTACCCTTCATTCTATCCCTGCGAAATCCTACGTTGCAGCAGGATAATGCACGACCGCATGTTGCAGGTCCTGTACGGGCCTTTCTGGATACAGAAAATGTTCGACTGCTGTCCTGGCCAGCACATTCTCCAGATCTCTCACCAATTGAAAACGTTTGGTCAACAGTGGCCGAGCAACTGGCTAGTCACAATACGCCAGTCACTACTCTTAATGAACTGTGGTATCGTGTTGAAGCTGCATGTACACGCCATCCAAGCTCTCTTTGACTCAATGCCCAGGCGTATCAAGGCCGTTATTACGGCCAGAGGTGGTTGTTCTGGGTACTGATTTCCAAAATTGCGTGAAAATGTAATCACATATCAATTCTATTATATTTGTCCAATGAATACCCGTTTATCATCTGCATTTCTTCTTGGTGTAGCAATTTTAATGACCAGTAGTGTACTTTTATTTAAAATCATAGTCATGATACCGCATAGAAATGAGAGGATAGAAACTTTTCTTTCAGTGAGCTGGACCAGAATGTGGCAGTGCAGACTGGAAACTAAGGTCAGTATGTCTCCCTTCGCTTTCTGGCTGACCACAAAATTAGTTGCCATGCTCGCGCGAGAAACACGGCTAACAAATTCAAGATTCACTTTTAGCCGCCGCCCTCAAATGTACTACGTATATTGGATGTCACAAAATAGTTACTACAGTAGACAATCCTAAACTGATTGCTGTGAGATAAGGAATTCATAGTCGGAGATTTAATATTTATTGATATAAGCAAGTTACACTGTGTAGAAAACACCTTGAGCTATGAGCAACAAGTCCAAGTGACAAGTACCAGTGTCAGTGCATGTATAGCAATGTAATCCATTGATAGCAGTGTTCTCTGGTCTGTAGTTATCTGGTCCTGTTGCTTACACACGTTGTTTATGGTAGTGGTGTACGTGCTGGTACAACAGCACTCTCCACACTGTATTCTTCGATGTGTGAACTTCACAATTAAGTTGATGGGTGTTTTTGATACATCTTCTCCCAAGCGTTCCAACACCATTTCCTCAGTGTCTACTCTGTGAATAATTCTTTGTCAAGAACTTTGGCAAACTAAAGCTTGGAAATTATTTTCAGGACAACATGTTCCAAAAACGATGACGCCGGTTGTGAAAATCTTCTCTGTGCATTTGTTCGACTTTCTGGAAATAACATTATTGGCCAGGCGACACCTCTGGGATGGCTGCCTGGTGCAAGTCTTTCTATTCGACGCCATTTCAGCGGATTTCTCAACGGTGAAGATTAGATTAAATAATTAGGACAACAGAAACACCCAGCTCCCGAGTGAAGAAAATCCTGACCAGGACGGAAATCGGTTCCAGGACTTCACGCTGTAGAGGCAGCAACACTAACCAGCCACTAGACCACGAGCAGTGGACCACAACTTGCGGGAATTACATCCTACTACGCCAAATACTAAAAAGCGTTTCTGCAAGTTATTGTTACATATAATGGTCCCACCGTAGATACATCACAGACTGTTGTCTCTTGTTTTTCAAGGCACCGTTCCAACATCACTGTGGCAGTTGTTTCTTTTTTTGTGAGACAAGCACCCTTCGGGAAAAATTCGATCCAGGCACCAAGTCACTCTATCTAGCAAACTTAAGTATAACGTCGTCTTCAACTTCTGAAGTACTGTCGTCCTCAGGTGCGTGTAATATTAACGTATGTTGATAACTTTTACTTTTGGACCGTCTAATTACAACTTAATGAAACAGCTTTCGTGCCACACGCGTTTCGCCTTTATCCGCTGCAAGGAATCTTCAGTGGCGGGTTCCGTGAATGTTATTCTATATGTTGTGTTTCTGTTCCATTTTTTGTGCTTTTTTTTTAACACTTGTTTTGATGCTACGTTTTGGTACAACATAGCGTCAAAACAAGTGTTCAGTTTCTAGTGCTGGAAATCTCAAAAACAAAATTTAAAATAGCAATTGTAATTAGACGAACAAAAAGCAAAAATCATCAACATACCGTAAGTTTAGCGTTCTTGTGTAGCGCCACAGTCCAAAAGCTTCTTATTGCATGTATCTTTTACCGTACACGTTGCACGTCTATGTAAGCTAGTAGGAAGACAAATATTTTCAAAAGACTCTTCCTAATTTCCAATGACTATAAGCTAGTGAGTTCGATTACAGCACTGCTTGTGAGACGCATGAATCTGTTGCATCGATTAAATTTACGACGGGAAGATTACGAGGCGAAACTGAAAGCACACACAATTTTAGGTGCATGTTGTGTTGTTATACGACTGGATTTTGTTGGAAGGACTTAAGATACTTGTACCGCATCTAAATTGATCGCCACTCTTGAAGAAACCGTTACAAGTCCAAAACTTCATACCGTCTCAAGTATACCGTTTTGGTCATTGGCTCCTTGTCTCAAAATTCCACTGTGTAGGATGCTATACTGTCTCTATAAATTTTACCCTAGACTTTGGGACAGCCTGTATAGTCCCCATAGCATCATAGTTAGTTCCTTTGCAGTGAAAAAAGCTGTTGTAAAAGTAGAATTTCCAAAGCTTGTCGTAACATACGGAATGGGATTAATAAACAATGAGTGGAAAGTATTAGAGTCAATTACTCAGAGAGCAAATGTTTCTGATATTAAGCGTGTAAGATAATCTGTAATGTGTAATCTCCAATTTAAGCTCTTTTAGTACGTATTCGCAAAAAGTTTTAGACAGTTTTCCTTTACACATTGCTTTTCAGTAATAATCAATTTCGATCAAGCCAATAACTGCAGAATTTTATACATTTTTTTTTTTTTTTTTTTTTTTTTGATACTGTGATTTTCGTTTCTTGTTCTTTTGCACATTGTGGACGACGTACAATAACGAACTAAAACTTTTGGTCTTTGTCGGCAGGGAAAATCAAATTTGAAATGAAGGAGGTGGATTCCACAGAAGATCTTTTGGTACCTCGACAAGTGGAAGAGTTAGAAGAGGAAGAAACTGAGGTTAGCGGTACACGAACGGTTGGGACTGAGAAATGGGTTCGTGTTGTAATTATCCACCGACACAAGTGTGCTGGCTGATCAAAAAGTCAGTATAAATTTGAAGACTAAATAAACCACGGAATAATGTAGATAGAGAGGTAAAAAAAATTGACACACGTGCTTGGAATGACATGGGGTTTTATTAGAACCACCCCATATTGCTAGACACGTGAAAGATCTCTTGCGCGCGTCGTTTGGTGATGATCGTGTGTTCAGCCGCCACTTTCGTCATGCTTGGCCTGCCAGGTCCCCAGACCAGCGATTATTGGCTTTGGGGTTACCTGAAGTCGCAAGTGTATCGTGATCGACCGACGTCTCTAGGGATGCTGAAAGACATCCGACGCCAATGCCTCACCATAACTCCGGACATGCTTTATAGTGCTGTTCACAACATTATTCCTTGACTACAGCTATTGTTGAGGAATGATGGTGGACATATTGAGCATTTCCTGTAAAGAACATCATCTTTGCGTTGTTATGCTAATTACTGCTATTCTGTTCAGATGAAGCGCCATCTGTTGGACATTTTTTGAACGTTTGTATTATTTTGGTTCTAATAAAACACCATGTCATTCCAAGCATGTGTGTCAATTTGTACATCTCTATCTACATTATTCCGTGATTTACTCAGTTTTCAAATTTATGCTGACTTTTTGATCACCCTGTATATCCATATATATGCTCTGTTGCGAATATCCAGCCTGCTAGGAATGGTGTATGCCGTTAAATCTATATAATGTGTGTATCCAGCAGACAAATACGAGGGTAATCCCAAAAGTAAGGTCTCCTGTTTTTTTATAAGTACATAACTCTGTTAGTGTGGCAGTTGGCCCACTGTTACGAAGAGTGCTTCACGCGTTGTGTGTAAACATGCGCACGCCACGCTGAGGCGCTTTGTCCCTGGATGATCTCTGCACGTTGGTTCCTGAGGTTTCCCGAAGCACCGCTCACAAAATTTTAACAGAAACATTGAATTACCGGAAGGTTGCACAAGATGGGTGCCACGCATGCTGACTAAGGACCACATGCGGCAACGAGTTGATGCTTTCCGCGCATTTCTTCATCGCCTTGCAGCCGAACAGGACAACTTTCTGGACTCAATTGTCACGGGTGGCGAAACCTGGGCATACCACTTTACACCTGAGAACAAGCAACAATTACGCCAGTGGCGGCATCCTTCTTCGCCAAAGTCGCGGAAATTGAAATAAACACAGGTTGCCGGTAAAGTCATGACAACCGTTTTTTGGGATCGGAAAGGGGTATTGTTGGTCGACTTCGTGCCCACTGGGACCACAATTACCGCTGACAGGTACTGTGAGACTCTGAAAAAACCCAAACGGGCAATTCAGAACTGGAGAAGAGGAATGTTGAGCAAGGGCGTAAACAACCTCCACGACAACGCTCGCCCACACATCGCTCGGCAAACCGTTGCTCTCCTGCAACAGTTTCAGTGGAACGTAATCACCACCCACCCTATAGCCCTGACTTCGCGCCCAGTGACTATCGCCTGTTCCCTAAGTTAAAAGAACATTTGCCCGGAAAGCGATTCAGCTCCGACGACGAGGTGAAAGAAGAAGTTCATAACTTTCTGAACAGCATGGCGGCGAGCTGGTATGACATGGACCTACAAAAACTGCCACAGCGTCTACAAAAATTTATCGATCAAAATGAAGATTATGTCGAAAAATAGCTAAATGTTCAAGCTGCAAACTGATGTAAACCATTGTAGAAATAAACAGGTCTATGTTCTTAAAGAAAAATAGGAGACCTTACTTTTGGGATTACCCTCGTATGTCCAGTATGTCCAGGACCGACATCTCTACAGTGGCTTGTGGGGTATATACAATAAAGCTGTCATTGACTCCAAAGTTCGTTTGCATACCTCAGTGCATTACGAGGCACGATCCTGTAGGATTTGGTATGGCGTTGCCTTCTTTTGACCTTTAAGCGGGATTACCCTGTCAGTTATAGGGAGACGTAGAGGTCATAATGGGCACCAAATCAGAATGCACTCGCCTTTTTTCATCTTGACATATGTTGCCAGAGGTGGATAAAAGTTCTGGGACTGACCAGGGATCGACCTTTATAACCACCTGCTGACACTGTACTATTCAGACACTTTCTATGCATTTTGGTCAAAATAAGGCTAGCCACTGTTCGAAATAATAAAGAAAAGAAGAACGTTAAAATAAAGACCTTAAAATAAAATCAATTCTTTCTTAACCAGATGTAGGTTGCAGCTAGAACTTGTTTTGTAAGTAAGCTATTTTGTTTAAATTTTTCGGCTCGTGCTATTTAAAGGCGATGCTTACTTATAAGGTATATGATGTGTGATATTAACCTTTATTGTAATTAGACCTTGCTTAGTCTTGAACCTCGTAGTCCTTTATCTGAAGTTGTGTTGCTGTGTCGACCTGTTAATTAGGTATGAGGAAAATCCACCGGTTAAAACTGTTACTGGTATTTTGGTCCTGAGTAACCGGTTTTTCGGTATTTGTTTGGTCTCGGTTATAGCATGGTTTTTTTATTGTTTACTAAATATCCGGGTAAAAAAACGAAATGTTAATTGGCCATAGCAACGGTGCTAAAATTTTTCATTTTTAAATAAACTTTTATTAAAAGAGAAGTAATTATTATACTAAAAATTTGAGTTATTTTGAAATATTTTCTGTAGTTGCCCCCACCTGGTCTATATGGTAGTTTCTCGCTGTCGTGGCCGGACATCGTTGTGCTGCAGAATGGCACCAATCCTAGTCTGGGGATATTTCAACGAAGTGACGTAACAGTGAATTACCGCGCATCATTTGCTGTAAAAAAAAAAAATATTTGTCTACCATTTCTGTGAAACAATGAAGAGGAAGGAAATTATGATAACAATAATAAATTTAAAACTTAACTATTCATTCATAATGAACAATAAAAAGAAGCTGATCTGATGCCTTTGTCTACATAATATGCCTTTATCTGCTTGTAACCCTTGAAAACGGACAAATTAACAGGAACAATAGATTCCTTCAACCTCAGTTTTCACCCTTTAGCACTGACTATTCATAATGGCCAAATACTGATATGATCCCTGGTTACAGCATGATTTTGGAACCGAGTTTCAAGTAATTATAATCAATACGAGGGTACTGGTAAATTCTTTCTAGTCTTCAACCACTTACTAGTTTTCTTTGTTCGATTTCTCCGTTTATTACAGGAAATAATGGGAACAGAATACTGAAAATCGGTAATTACAGAAACTAGTTACTTCGAGCAGTTTTAACAACCAGGTTAAACTGGCGTAAAAAAACTATATATCCGAAAACCGATTGTTTCAGCGATATCCGCCATCCCTGCCTCTAAAACGGCTTGTGTGTAATACTTATGCATCATTAGTGTCTACCTTTACAATACTACATTTAAATAGTACTGAAAAATGACGAAATTTGTAATTTATTGAAGCTTGTGAAGTCACCAATACAGGGTGTTCGAAAAGTCTTTCCCTGATTACATAAATTGATAACTCAGGCTAGAAGTAAGATACAAATATGAAACTGGTGTCTAATTATTTACAAACTATCAAAGTATTTTTCACAGATCAATAAACTTCCACATGAGCACCCTTGGTAGCACGTAGCACATCTAGGCGATATTCAATTTCCGTCCACACATTAGCCAACATCACTGGAGGGATCGATTCAACGACTGTGGTCATCCGTTGCCGCAGGGTTTCAAGATCTGGTACACGTGTTCGGTAGACCTCGTCCTTGACATAACCCCATAAAAAGAAGTCTAATGGGGTTATGTCAGGAGAGCGTGATCGGGCGCCGAGGAGCGCAAGCTGTGTGACGGTCACAAAGGGGCGGCGTTTTTACGTCGCACCGTTGTGAATGTATTGCGGAATTGTCGTGTCGATAGGTTGACAGAGCGAAATAGGACTCAGGAGAGCCTCCCCAGAATAGCTGGGATAGGATGGATAGCGAAGAGAACGATGAAGACCCAGAGCCTCAGACGCAGGGGCCCGACCGAGAGCAGGCCGGCCCCCCGCGAGCTGTACGTCCGCGGCCTTCCAGGCAAAGAACTAGCAATAGGGCTGAGCTGAGCCAAACACCACCAACACACAGGAAACAGATGTCGAACATGCACTCAGACAACAAATCCAGAAGCTACAACAGGCACAAGACAACAACATGGCGACTTCCCGCCAAAACCAACCAACCAATCACGGCGCACCACGACAGGACACAGAGCAAAACTCGACCAATGAAGACACAAATCAAACATACGACGATGACAACATTTCACAGAAATGAGTCATCTGAGCAAGAAGAGATGGAACAAGACGATGGGGAAGGGGATTTCCAAACTCCTCCCCCACGGAAAACAGCAAAACGGAAGAACACTGAAGACGACACAGCAACGCACAAACAATTCACCATTCAAACAGAAAACCGATTTGAACCTCTCTCACCTCCAACACAACGAAGCAATAGTACCAGAAATCCAGCAACTGCAACCCAACCAACTCCATCATCATCAAACGCACCTCAAGCCATCCCAAAGAAACCAAGGATCCCGCCCATTACTATCCAATACAAAGGCCACTACCTAACGCTCAACGCAGCATTTAAAAAGCACATGGAAGGACCAATACAGGCTATCTATAAAGGAGACACTATCAAATATCACTTTGACTCAATGAAAGACCAACGGACAGCACTCGACGTCTTTCATCACCACAACATTTGCAATTTTACTCATCAACCGCAAAGTGAAAGACACCTAAAAGTAGTGATAAAAGGTTTACCAGAAACAGTCACAGAAGCAGAAGTAGACAAAGACTTACGATACCTCAACTTCAAGCCAAGAAACGTTCACCAATACAAGAAAAGAGACAATAATACAAAACAATTAAGACCCATGGATGTCTTCTGCGTAACACTTGACAAAAAACCAGAAAACGACGCCATTTACCACGTCCGCTACATCCTTGACACAAAGGAGACAATTGAATCTTATCAAAATAAAGACGGTCCACCACAATGTAAAAAGTGTCAGGGTTTCTTTCACACTGCAAACTATTGTTCTATGCCGACTCGCTGCGTCCGCTGCGGTGGCGTTCATAGAGCAAGAGAATGCAGCCTACCAGTAAATGCTGCATCACACTGTGTAAACTGCAAACAAGATGGCCACCCCGCGTCCTTTCGCGACTGCGAAGAATTCCAGAAAGCAATACGCATTTACCAAGCCCAACGATCAAGAACCACCACTCCAGCAGTAGCAAAAATTCAACCAGCCATAAAGAACACACCAATGCCAACTCCAGCTGAAGCCAGCCGCAGAGGACGCAAAACATGGGCAAATCTCCAGACAAATCAGGAATCACCCTCAAGTACCCAGACACAACAGGCACCAAATTCAACCTCAAACCAAACAACTGGACCTGCTTCCTTCCTCGACTTCCTGAACCGTATTAAAAACTTCTGGCAAAACACACAGTGGACGAACATCATATCAATCATCACCACCACATTTCAGCAATTTATGACTGCACCAGACATACTATCAAAAATAATGGCAATTGTCGGTGGAGTAATGAAATTCTTTGGTACCGACAATGGAAATTAGACCTACCAGGAAACAAAACCTACGATTTTTTGTCTTTAACGCCTCAGGATTACACAACGAAAAAGACCTATTAAATGAATTCGTAGAAGAAAACAAGATCGACATACTATTTGTTACTGAAACACATTTACGTCCAACACAATCTTTTAAACTCAGGAATATGGTATGCCACCGAACAGACCGAACCAACCGGCAGGGATGCGGAACGGCCATCTTCATTCGCTCACATATACGACACAATCCTGAAATTACACCACAAATGACATCATTAGAAGCCACAATAGTAAAAATAGAACCAGTACAAGGAAAAATAACCCTGGTGGCTGCATACCTCAGCCCCAGAGCAATATTCAAAGAAAACGACTTGCTACAAATATTTGATAACAACAACAAAATCATACTGGCCAGCGACTTAAATGCAAGAAACACCACGTGGAATGCCCGACGTAACAATGCACGCGGAAACACACTATATAACCTACAAGGACGACTGAAGGCTGCAATTTCCGCTCCTGAAGATATTACCCACATACCATTCAATCACCGCCACCAACCGGACGTCCTAGGTATCTGCATAACCAAGAACCTCAATCCCGACCTGCATCTCCGAACCTTTCAAGATCTCACCTCCGACCATCTACCTGTAATCGGCCACACCGGTAACGCAATAGAACCGCCTCACCCACGACACAGAACCACAATAAATTGGGACCAATTCCAGAGATGGCTAAATAATAACATTCGTCCCACACTAGACCTAACAACTACTCAAAAAATAGAAGAAGCCATCGGCTCTCTAACAGACAAAATTAAAACAGCCTATAAGAAAGCATCTACAACAAACATATTTCCTGAAACAAACGTTCACACTCTGCCACCACTTATACAAGATCTCAAGTACCTCAAAAACGCAGCTAGACGCCGATGGCTCAAAACACGCAACCCGGAAGATAGAAGACAATTAAACAGACTCAAAAAACAAATACATCCCCGTGTAAACAATTCGACACAAGTTTCATATTTGTATCTTACTTCTAGCCTGAGTTACCAATTTATGTAATCAGGGATAGTCTTTTCGGACACCCTGTATTAGTCTCGTAAGTATTTGAAGAAATCCCGTGCATCTGAATTCTCACGTTTGGTGATGTAATGGGTTTGGTGCCCCGCTATCCAAGTACATGTAAGCCTCATGGCTCTGAGCACTATGGGAGTGTAAGCCTCATGCTTTGGAGAGGAAATAATTTGATCTGAGCACTATGGGAGTGTAAGCCTCATGCTTTGGAGAGGAAATAATTTGATGTCTGGTTGCAAAATACTTGTGACATCTATTGTATGAGAGGCATTATGTAAGATTGAACGAAGGAAACGTATGTTCTTTAAGCTGCTAGTATTCAGTGGAGTATGGGGGTACTGACCTTGGGCGACGTATGGGGGACGGCCTCGACAACGCAGATTCAGTCAGTACGAAGCGTTGAAACGTAGAGCATCACGTGTTCGTTGTCGAGCAGTTTTTTTTACAGATGTAATTATTTATAGATAGAGATTCACGGTTCAACGGCTTTCACGCGGAAATTTTAATGTCGAACGTTGATGTGCAGTCCGAGATTGAAACAGCGTACTGTTAGTTTGAGGCATTTGGAAGTACTGTATCTGTGATGGAAAAAAGAAAAAAAAATGGAAAGACCTGGTCTTCCCCATTCAGCTGTAACGCCGGAAAACATAAACTGAGTGAGAGGGGTGGTTCTTGCAAATCCGAAACAGTCTTCTTGGCGACAGGCTGTAACACTTCCATTCCCCTCAAGCATGTTACATAACGATCTCAAATTTCAGCCATGGAAAATAAGAATCATCCATAAGATAAATCAAAGGAATTTAGTTCCACCCCAAAAAATTTACGGCATAATGGACAGCACTTTTACAGGAGACGCAGACACTCTAATAATGATGAGAGACAAAACCCATTTCCATTTTGATGGGCACGTTAATGTATACAACTGTCGTCACAGGGCATCAGAACCAATGTGAACAATACCAGAAACCTCCCCACAGCTCGAAAGTAACAGTGATGTGCAGTGTCTCCAAGATAGGGATCGTTGGTCTTTACTTTTTTGAAGACGGGAAACTTTAGTTACTCGATATGGCGTTAGTGCGCTTCGTGTAAAAGGTAAAGAGTTCCTTGCGTCGTCAATTGAAAAGTCACATGAACGTGACATAAATGTGGTTCTAATAGGATAGTGACACAGCTCACACGGCGAGAGTATCCATGGAATCGTTTCGAGAACTGTTTACTGGAAATGTCATTTCGTGTTTCGGCGATGTTTCTTGACCTGGATGCTGTCCCAATGTATCGGTTTCTGACTTCTTTCTGTGGGTCAGTCTGAAGAAATCAATTGTATGTGTGAAAAAGCCCCACTCAATAGATAACCTCAAAATTATCATTCCTCAAGAAATTGAATCTGTGTCGAACGAAAAGGTAGAGAAGGCCGTGCAAAGCTATGAGAAGAGGCTGCGGACTTGAGTCCAATAAGAAGGATGTCAACTTAATGATATTATTTTGGGAAAGTAAGTAATTTATTTCGATTTCAGAAGTGCAATAAAAATGCATAATTATTAATGTAAAATTTTGTTTATAAATAAAACAGCAGAAGTTAATCAGCAGTGAAAAACACTTGTTTCTGAATAAAACATGTGTTTCCTCTGATCCACTCAGTGTTTTTTTTTTAAATACATTTCCAGATGACGATATTGTTGCATAAAACAGATGCTGATCATGTGGCACAAATGTTAATCAGTAGTGAAAAACACTTGTTTCTGAATAAAACATGTGTTTCCTCTGATCCACTCAGTGTTTTTTTTTAAATACATTTCCAGATGACGATATTGTTGCAAAAACAGATGCTGATCATGTGGCACAAATGTTTTGTCCGAATTCTTATTTGAGTATTTTTCAATCATTGGTTGTCGCGGGAGTTTCAGTATAATTGCGAGATGTATATTGGCCGTCAGCTGTTGTACGATTTTGAACTTTATGTAAGTAATAGGTAGCACAAGTTGATAAACCCGATGAATCTTTGTCTGTACTTGAAGGCATAAGTGGACTTACGTCCACATGCCTATACGTCTCGAATAACTTTGTGTTTATCCTATGTCCCTGCTTAAAACGAGAGTGACCATCATTTACGTGACTTGAGGTCTGTGATATTGGAGTAGCTTTCTAACCGATTTTGAGCCAAATTGACTTGTTCACCACTCGCATATCGGGTATGTGTGCAACTAATTATAACATCAGCACGACTCGCACCCATTAACCACATTGAAATATTTTTCTTTTGCCATTTCTTGTTGGTGATTTCACACATTATTCTGTAAGCTGCTAAAATCGTACGTATGTCCTCATTTCCGGCCTTGAAAGGGAAGTTGTTAAACACACACATTACGCATTCCCAATTCTGCGTTGGTGACAGTGACTTTGGTGATCCCCCATTGTGTTTTTGTAATCAGCTGTCCCATTGAATTCAGTAATGACACATTGACAAATTTCCCTTGTAAGACCCTGGCGTACATCACATTAGACAAAACATTGTACTGAGTACCTAAAACCTCATTTACCCTCATAGAATTTTTTCCACCAATCACCGCTCAACATCAGAAATTCTGTCAATCATATCTCAAGTGCATCATCATACATCTGTAGACATTCTCAGTGCATTGTACTTACAGGTCAACGATTCTCTTCTTCCTTCTTTTGTTCTCCTACCTCAGCGGCGTCAAACGACCGCTCACGCTGCTCCTCAAGTTCTGCCTAGCGTGACGTCTGCTCGTGATGAAGGAGAAATGTAGAACATGTAAATGTAAAGAAGGATCATTCTACATAGTACCAGGGCACATGGGAATTTAGGCAAATTAATTAGTGGAAATGATAGCCAAAGAACCACCATAGTTTAATTTTCTGTCTTCCTGCATGTTGTATTCTCAGTGTAGGGTCATTTATCACTGGGAAGAAAATTGCCTGGAACTGACAGATAATAATCTGTGGTTGTTTAATTCATCCTCTCCGTACATCCTTTGTGTCATTAAGTGTAGGTCAGCTTAACATTAGCCTGAAATAATAATTAAATCAAGACCCTAAGCTGTCGACAGGCGTTGATATACATCAACGGGGGCAGTTGAAAATGTATGCCCCGACCGGCACTCGAACCCGGGATCTCCTGCTTACATGGCAGACACTCTATCCATCTGGGCCACCGAGGGCACAGAGGATAGTGCGACTGCAGGGATTTTTCCCCTGCACGCTGCCTGTGTGACCCACATTCCCAACTTAATGTCCACACACTACATTTGTAGTTAAGGCTAACCGGCCATTGACCTCCTTCCTCTGTGCTGGATGCACACGCATTGTCCGAACTCTTACGGGACTCAGTAAGATTGTCTGCGACGAGTAATGAGTGTAGTGGGCAGGGGCACTACGAATGTAGTGTGTGGACATTAAGTTGCCAATGTGGGTGTCACGGGGAACGTGCAATGGCGCAGATGGATACAGTGTCTGCCATGTAAGCAGGAGATACCGGGTTCGAGTGCCGGTCGGGCACACATTTTCAACTGTCCCCGTTGATGTATATCAACGCCTCTCGACAGCTTAGTGCCTTGATTTAATTATCATTTCATTCTAAGAGAGCTGCATGGTCACCAATGGTATATTTTCCTTCAGACATGTCCGAAAGAACAGATATCATCTTCATATAACACTAGACTATCTGTGAGGCACAGTCAGACGACACACGGCTTTTTGCTCAGGTGAGAGAACTGTCCAACAAGCAGTGCATACACGAGAACAAAGGTTAGTTCAGAAGATGACCTACCTTCTGTTTCAACAGACAGTGAGAGTAGTGTGGCTGCAACAGTTCTGGACCATCCTCTATTGTTGCCAGGTTCTACCTCCCCTTCTGATATCATCGTTGCCAGTATGCTACAGAGCCAAATTTACTCCACCTCTCTGACATAAAGCAGTAGCTCTATGGATAAAATTGCAGTAAATTCAAAAAATGCCAGGATACTCAAAAATGGTGGTAAATTGACCCAATTACACTAAAGGGATTCTCCCCCACCCCTTTGACATCGCAGAAGAAGTGGAGTATAAACTGGTGGGAAATCCAAAATCGTTCATTATTTTTTCAGTGTAAAATTCAGGAAAAGTTTTATGGTGTCAGAATCCAAGATGGCTATGTATGGCTGACCTAGGATATTGGGTCAACCTATATGACATCACAGTCCAAAATGGATATTCAAGATGATGAACTTGGCTTGCTGGGCAAGCCTTTATGACATCAGAATTCAGGATGGCGATTTAAATTGGCAGCCTGTGTATATTGGACCATCCTAAGTCTAAGTTGCAGGAAAATTGAACAGTCATTGGTTTTATTATTATGTTACAGTTAACTAGCCTTAAGTTGAAGTTTACTTGTGCTATGTTTAAAAAATTACCCCTTACTCCTCTGACATCAGAGTTTACATAATGGTCACTGTGAGTTTGGAATGAAAGAGCTAACTTTCCTTAAAATTGTATATCTCATGAATGGTCACTATTGTAAGAGGTATCACAGGACTGGGAGAGGTTCAAATGGCTCTGAGCACTATGGGACTTAACTTCTGAGGTCATCAGTCCCCTAGAACTTAGAACTAGTGAAACCTAAGGACATCACACACATCCATGCCCGAGGCAGGATTCGAACCTGCGACTATAGCGCCTAGAACCGCTCGGCCACTTCGGCCAGCGGCTGGGAGAGGTATGCACTTACATCTTTATTAGTTAAACAAATACCACACTGGAATTATCCTTTGGGAATCCACATATGCCTCTACTGCCCCCAATGCCACAGTCACTTTTGAGGTGACAGTGCGCATTGGGTACCTCTCGATGGCTGGGTCTGATGGAAAACAGCCACTATACCACACTGTGTGTCGAGAGATGTCAGCAGGATAGCAACATCCACGTACAGTGACCCATTAGCGTGCTCAAGCAGATTCTAGTATGAACCCAATGTACTACCACAGCAGAGCTGTACTCAGAATTGACCAATAAACACTCCTGCTGCCTACACCCTCCAAGATGGCCCTGTGAAGTAGTCCAGCTTTTACCTGCACTATATGGGTTTGGAAAGACTGATGCCACATCCTCAACTATTGTCAGTCTCGTATTATTCCATATGGGCATAGCCAGTTAAATGATTTAGTATTTTAGAACTGTACAGTATCGTTTTTTGCTGTGAGCTGGATTTCCTCAGCTGCAGCGACTGCAGCCAATGCTTCTCATCCCTGTCTCCTCCAGCATTCACCCAGCACAGTAATAGTGAGATATCTTCGTTGAAGTGTTTAGACATGCAGTGCAGTCCAACAGGCTCTTACACAGACAGTTTCTTATGGCGATATACATGTTAATTTTAGAACTGAGCAGTATGATATTGTGATGCATGAACTAACAAATCCATTATGACCACACATTGATAGGAAGGGGGCTACAGCGTGCCTGGGATTGTCAACACTCTTTTCGTAAAACATTAATGTGAAAGATTACAGAACACACAGTTGTCACAGGTAGCACAATAATTCACATTTTCTTTTGTGAGGGATGTGGTAACAGAAATGCACCAATGTTACACCTCTATAAGGTTTGTGGGAGCTGTTTCCTGTCTCATAATCATCAGAAATACGACACTAATAATATTCCAATGTAGGAAATCTATTTCCAGCACCTGACATACTTAAACCTATTAATGTTTTTTTTCTGTGTAGAGTTCCACTTATTTTGGTGGTGATGGGTGAAATCTCAGTGCTGCAACTGAAAAGAACCATCAGTGTTCAAGTGAATCACATATCAGAGGATCTTGGTTTAATACGATAATTTCACTAATTCATTGATGTCAGTGGTAGGTTAGACCTGAGTCAATTTTCCTATAAACAGAAAGCGATCTAGTATTCAAGCTGGGTTAGTATTTTATAAGCAATTCCTCAGATAAAGTGTGCTTTACATTGTACATAGGATGTCCTAACGTCTCCAGTGGAATTGTAATGTTACTGATTTCGAGGTTGAACATTAGATGGATGTGTGTGAGTCATGAATCTCAATGTCATCATAACTAAGATGAGCTTAGATACTTTACAGAAATACGTCATGAGAGCAGATCTGTGGTATTGCCTTTCTTAGGACAGTGGAAACATTGGGATGGAGATGTGCTGTTCATAATTTCTGTCATTTAGTATTTCTAAGATCACAGTCTGTAACTTGACGGAAACAACTTTAAAGTCTCCTACCCATAAGCGCTGCATCTCATGTATGAAACTGTACGCAGTGTATGCATATTTCAAACCATCTTTTGATTTTAACCAGTGCTTGTGGCAAGACGCTAGCATTTCACAGTTTGCCATTGTTTATGCTTACTAGACAATGACTGTCATCAGTACAAATCTGTCTGACAAATGTTATGAAAGAAAATTGTTTGATGGAAATAGAAAAATGCAAGGCATCGACGTTTGTGGTACAAACCTAACTGTATGCTCCTGATATTACACTATCGTTGCAAACAAGAGGAAAGCAATAGATAACCTTTCTCTCTCTCTCTCTCTCTCTCTCTCTCTCTCTCTCTCTCACACACACACACACACACACACACACAAAATAACTGCCAAGCAAGTTGGAAGAGGAATATGCATGTAGCACTGACAGACTCTCACCAGTTCATGTCATTAATTTAGTGTAGCTACAGGTATAAAACTGAACGACTTGGTTTATACACAAGATACTTGCAAGTATATCAGATACGACAGAGGACCACAACTAGGACACTAAGAGTTCCACATGACACTTCTAACAAACACCAGTCTTAGCTGCTTTGGTCTGCAGTAGAAATACCTATAACTCCAGTAGTACTGTACGATGTTTACATGGGATTTCTAAATAATTTCCAACGAATGCAGCTGTGATTCCTTCAATGATACTGTTTGTGCAGTAAGTCTTTTGCCGACCAAGGTTCTGAATGGTGCCGATATCAAGTGTCTGCTGTTATGACTTACACTGAACGCCCAATGACGAGTCTTTCCAAGTTTTTAGAGGTATGTGACATCATATGTTCACACAATTCAAGGGTTTTCTGTTATGACTTTCACTAAATTCCAAATGATGAGTCTTTTCAGGTTTTCAGAGGTGTATATGTTTATACAATTCCCTTGAATTGCGGGTGAAGAGCTAATGTCCAATAACACTTCACATGCATTCAGATCACACGAATTCTTAACTACATCAACTTTAGTGCCTCTTGAAGCACTGCAAAACAATTTTAATCATATACCACAGACAGTTAAAATGTTGCTTGTGCACGAGCTGTTCTATTGATCACAATATAAAATGTCAGCAGATGTGACGTGGAACAATTGCACATGTACGCTTGGGGGATATTCTTCAAATCTGCAAGTTTGTAGGACATTGAAACAAGGTCAACTGTAGTAAAACTGAAATATTTCTGACAATTGTTGTATATAGATTTATCCGAGTTTGCGGGGAGTGTGATTTTATGAAGGCTACTCTGAAATATTTTGAATGAGTTTAGACTTTAAGTAATTTACATTAATCAGGAATATGATGAGGAAATGGAACAATTCATGCACGACACAGCGGAGACTACATGACATTTAACCTCATAGATTTATATGTAAAGCAAAATTGTAACAAACTGCCCCCAGAAACTGTAACCAGGTGCACTGCATTGTGAGAAACTGCTCCAAAACTGTAACAAATTCGCCAAAAATTGTAACAAATTGCATCAAAACAGTAACAAATTACGTCAAAACGATAACAAATTGAATTAAAATGGTAACAACTTGATACAAGAGTAGATCGTTTTATATGACACCTTTTGGGAAACGAAGGAATCGTCAAATTAAACTACTGGCCATTAAAATTGCTACACTAAGAAGAAATGCAGATGATGAACGGGTATTCATTGGACAACTATATTATACTAGAACTGACATGTGATTATATTTTCACGCAATTTAGGTGCTGAAAAATCAGTACCCAGAACAGTCACCTCTGGCCGTAATAACGGCCTTGATACGCCTGGGCATTGAGTCAAACTGAGCTTGGATGGCGTGTACAGGTGCAGCTGCCCATTCAGTTTCAACACGATACCACAGTTCATGAAGAGTAGTGACTGGCGTATTGTGACCAGCCAGCTGCTCGGCCACCATTGACCAGACGTTTACAATTGGTGAGAGATCTACAGAATGTACTGGCCAGGGCAGCAGTCGAACATTTTCTGTATCCAGAAAGGCCCGTACAGGATCCGCAACATGCGGTCGTGCATTACCCTGCTGAAATGTAGGGTTTCGCAGGGATCGAATGAAGGGTAAAGCCACGGGTCGTAACGCATCTGAACTGTAACGTCCACTGTTCAAAGTGCCGTCAATGCGAAAAAGAGGTGACAGAGACGTGTAACCAATGGGACCCCATACCACCACGCCGGGTGATACGCCAGTATGGCGATGACGAATACACGCTTCCAATGTGCGTTCACCGCGATGTCGCCAAACACGTATGCGACCATCATGATGCTGCAAACAGAACCTGGATTCATCCGAAAAATTGACGTTTTGCCGTTAGTGCATCCAGGTTCGTCGTTGAGTACACCATCGCAGGCGCTCCTGTGTGTGATGCAGCGTCAAGGGTAACCGCAGCCATGGTCTCCGAGCTGACAGTCCGTGCTGCTGCAAACGTCGTCGAACTGTTCGTGCGGATGGTTGTTGTCTTGCAAACGTCCCCATTTGTTGACTCAGGGATCGAGACGTGGCTGCACGATCCGTTACAGCCATGCGAATAAGATGCCTGTCATCTCGACTGCTAGTGATACGAGGCCGTTGGGATCCAGCACGACGTTCTGTATTGCCGTCCTGAACCCACCGATTCCATATTCTGCTAACAGTCATTGGATCTCGACCAACGCGAGCAGCAATGTCGCGATACGATAAACCGCAATCGCGGCAGGCTACAATCCGACCTTTATCAAAGTCGGAAACGTGATGGTACGCATTTCACATCCTTACACGAGGCATCACAACAACGTTTCACCAGGCAACGCCGGTCCACTGCTGTTTGTGTATGAGAAATCGGTTAGAAACTTTCCTCATGTCAGCACGTTGTAGGTGTCGCCACCAGCGCTCTGAAAAGCTAATCATTTGCATATCACAGCTTCTTTTTCCTGTCGGTTAAATTTCGCGTCTGTAGCACATCATCTTCGTGGTGTAGCAATAGCCAGTAGTATAGTATGGGAAGGGTGTGTAGGGGGGTGGTGGGTGGGGGGCAGATAAGAATTGCAAAGAGATACCAAGAGAAGAGTACTGTAAGCAGGTTAAAGTGGATGTTGCAGTAATCATTCAGAGATGAACAGGATTGCACATGTTAGAGTAGCATGGAGAGCCGCATCAAAGCAGTCTTTGGGCTGAAGCTAAAAAAAAAGAACATCCGAAAATATTCGGTTTATGATCCTCAACCATATATGTAATTTTCGCTTAAGCTTAAAGACACCCTCTTTATGATTCAGTAGTAATTTAAGAGTGATGTACTGTGTTATCAGGAAGAGATCGTGTCTCCTGAGGGGAGTTTGGAGGAAAAGGTGCTAGAAGAGGAAGAGGCGGAGTCAAAGAGTGTGCAGGAGGCGTGGGCGAGGCGGCAGCTGCTGCTGGAGGAATTCGACGCGTTGTATGACGAGGGTCAGCGGCTGCGCATCATGAACATGCTGCTGCATTCCAAGGTGCTGCGGTGCATGCAGCGCCGCCCGAAGGCCAAAACCCACGCATCCTCGGTCTCCGTAAGTCCAGCTCCTCGCCTTCTCTCACTACATTCTTCTGCACAGCAGGCAGACAGGCAGTGCCTCTAGAAACGTGACAACTCACTGGTAGCTACTAGACTCCCCTACACAACTAGTTCACATCTGTTACCACTGGAACACTACTCTCTCGCTGTTAATCTCCACGTACCACTGCATGGCAGGACCATGTACACTACCACCGTATGCCTGACACCTCACTGCTAGGCACTACACTCTACTGCATGGCAGGATGACAACCACTAACTCTGTTACATCTGAACCTCACTGGTACCTGTTTCATTCTCTTCATATACCACATTCACGCCTTCGTAAGTCTGACTGCTCGCTCCCAGCTACTACACTGAACATCACAGCACGTTCACATTCCTGGCCTCTTGAGAACTAGACCTCTCCCTGTTAGCTATCAAAGTCCCCTGCATAGCACGTTAACATCCATTGCTGTTCAAAGTCCGACCACTCATTGTTAGCCACTACACACCTGTGCACAGCAGGTTCACATCCAGAACCTTTTGAAGCCTAGACCATCACTGCTACATGCTTCACTACTGGCCATTAAAATTGCTACACCACGAAGATGGCGTGCTACAGACGCGAAATTTAACCGACAGGGAGAAAATGCTGTGATACGTAAATGATTAGCTTTTCAGAGCATTCACACACGGTTGGCGCCGGTGGCGACACTTACAACGTGTTGACATGTTTCCAACCGATTTCTCATACACAAGCAGCAGTTGACCGGCGTTGCCTGGTGAAACGTTGTTGTGATGCCTCGTTTAATGAGCAGAAACGCGTACCATCACGTTTCCGACTTTGATAAAGGTCGGATTGCAGCCCTTCGCGATTGCGGTTTATCGTATCGTGACATTGCTGCTCGCGTTGGTCGAGATCCGATGACTGTTAGAAAAATATGGAATCGGTGGGTTCAGGAGGGTAATACGGAACGACGGGCTGGATCCCAACGGCCTTGTATCACCAGCAGTCGGGATGACAGGCATCTTATCCGCATGGCTGTAACGGATCGTGCAGCCACGTTTCGATCCCCGAGTCAACAGATGGGGACGTTTGCAAGACAACAACCATCTGCACGAACAGTTCGACGACGTTTGCAGCAGCATGGACTATGAGCTCGGAGACCATGGCTGCGGTTACCATTGACGCTGCGTCACAGACAGGAGCGCCTGCGGTGGTGTACTCAACGACGAACCTGGGTGCACTAATAGCAAAACGTAATTTTTTCGGATGAATCCAGGTTCTATTTACAGCGTCATGATGGGCGC
This sequence comes from Schistocerca americana, assembly GCF_021461395.2. NCBI lineage: Eukaryota > Metazoa > Arthropoda > Insecta > Orthoptera > Acrididae > Schistocerca > Schistocerca americana. The sequence goes on along the minus strand of NC_060126.1, from coordinate 153,976,628 downwards.
ATCCATGTTTGGCGACATCGCAGTGAACACACATTGGAAGTGTGTATTCGTCATCGCCATACTGGCGTATCATCCGGCGTGATGGTACGGGGTGCCATTGGTTTTACGTCTCGGTCACCTCTTGCATTGACGGCCCTTTGAACAGTGGACATTACATTTCAGATGTGTTACGACCCACAGCTATACCCTTCATTCGATCCCTGCGAAACCCTACATTTCAGCACCACAATGCACGACCGCATGTTGCAGGTCCTGTACGGGCCTTTCTGGATACAGAAAATGTTCGACTGCTGCTCTGACCCCGCACATTCTCCAGATCTCGCACCAATTGAAAACGTCTGGTCAATGGTGGCCGATCAACTGGCTCGTCACAATACGCCAGTCACTACTCTTGATGAACTGTGGTATCGTGTTGAAGTTGCATGGGCAGCTGTACAGGCACACGCCATCCAAGCTCTGTTTGACTCGATGCCCAGGCGTATCAAGGCCGTTATTACGGCCAGAGGTGGTTGTTCTGGGTACTGATTTCTCAGAATCTATGAACCCAAATTGCGTGAAAATATAATCACATGTCAGATCTAGTATAATATATTTGTCCAATGAATGCCCTTTTATCATCTGCATTTCTTCTTGGTGTAGCAATTTTAATGGCCAGTAGTGTACATTATACTACGTTGCAGATCCATGTCCAGTACCTATGGTAGTCTGATCCCTCACTGCTTGACACTCCACTCAATCAAACCACAGATCTACAACCAATACTTATGATAGACCGTCTCTTCCCTGCTAGACGCTGCATTCGACTGCGCAACAGTTTCATCTACACCACCTTCATTAGTCTGATAATCATTGTTAGCAATTGGGCTTGTGACGCCGCCTGCGCCTCTACTATCCCATGAAATTGGAATGAAAAGTGTCGGATCAACAAATTTTTGAGTTTACAGAACTCTTTATAGGTTCCCATGTAAAATATTATTGGTCAGGTACATATATGTTAGTACATACCTCTCAATAGTTAGTAACTGCGCTATGTCAATGCAAACATGATTTGTATTTGAAATACGGTTCAACATACATAAACAGATCGAAAGCACAGACAATACAGTTCAGTAGCATCACAAATACCTATAACTGTAAACGAAGTTACAATATTAGTATTGGACTTTGTACGAGGGTCACTCCAAAAGAAATGCACACTATTTTTGTAAAAATACAGTTTTCATTCTGCATGTGTAAAACTTTTACAGTGTGTAGATACATTCTTCCTGCTTGTTTTCAAACTTAGTTCAACCTGTTCCAGTGAGTGGCGCCGTCACAGCATGTCTTCAAGATGGCTGCTACACTTGACGTTCGTCAGAAGCAACGAGACGGTGGGAAACATCCACAAGAGGTTGAAAAAGGTGTATGGTGATGCTGCTGTCGATCGCAGTACAGTTAGTCGGTGGGCTAGCAGGTAACGGGATGAAAGCGGGCATGGCAATATTGAGGATTGTCCTCGCAGCAGTAGGCCTCGTACTGCTCACACTCCAGGCAATGTGCAGAGAGTTAACGAATTGGTGACTGCTGACAGACGCAACACAGTGAATGAATTATCACGCTACATTGGGTAGGGGAAGGAAGTGTTTGCAGAATACTGAAAGTGTTGGCGTTAGAAAGGTTTGTGGCAGGTGGGTTCCCAGGATGTTGACAGTGGCTCACAAAGAAACAAGAAAAACGGTATGCAGCGAACTTTTGGATCGGTACGAGAATGGTGGAGATGAATTTCTTGAAAGAATTGTGACACGTGATGAAACATGGCTCCATCATTCTTCACCAGAGACGAAGAGGCAATCAATGGAGTGGCATCATGCAAATTCACCCAAGAAAAAATAATTCAAAACCACACCTTCTGCTGGAAAAGTTATGGCGACGGTGGTTTTCGATTCCGAAGGACTCTTGCTTGTGGACATCATGCCAAAAGGAACCACCATAAATTCTGATGCATATGTGACGACACTGAAGAAACTTCAAGCTCGACTGAGTCGTGTTCGACTACATCGGCAAAAGCAGGATGTTTTGCTGTTGCACGACAATGCACGGCCACATGCCAGTAAAAAAAACCATGGAAGCGATCACAAAACTCGGATGGACAACACTGAATCACCCGCCTTACAGTCCTGACCTGGCTCCATGTGACTATCATCTCTTTGGGAAACTGAAAGACTCTCTTCGTGGAACAAGGATTGAAGATGATGACTCCCTTGTGCACGCTGCCAAACAGTGACTCCAATAGGTTGGTCCAGAATTGTACCGTGCGGGTATACAGGCGCTGGTTCCAAGACGGCGTAAGGCAGTTGAGAGGGATGGAAATTATGTGGAGAAATGAAATTATTGTTCCTAAAGGATGTATCTACACACAGTAAAACTTTCAAGCATGTGGAATAAAAGATGGATTTAAAAAAAAATTGTGTGCATCTTTCGGAGCGACCCTCGTATTAAGAGTATGAAAATATTTCATTTCGTACTAGAACATTTTCATTCAGAGCCAATAATTTAGTTTTTAAGTAGCGTTAAAAGCCTGAAAATATTTCGTTCCTTGCAAGGTCACTTTCATGCTTAGACAATGATATATCTTTTAATTAGCATTCTTGAGCGACGATTGTTTATATCTAGTCAAACTGATCTTTCTTTACATCTTTAGTTGTTCGCTTATGCTATTTGAGCGGGTAGGTTATACTTCAACTGACAGGGAAAACGCGTTGTTGAACAAGCACAAAAGGAACCCTCATGTCATGAAGTACTGTAATTTTGAAAGTAAACCGAAAACAATTCACGGGCACTTGAGCTCATTATGTTTAAAGTCAAGGCTGCAACATAGACTCTCTACTGATCTGTAAATTTCAAACAATCGCAAAGTACAGGTATGAAATGTCTAACAATTCAGCCACACATTTCTGTACTAAAACTGCTTCTCTGCGCATTCTCCAAGATGAAGCACTGGCTAACGAGAAGTCAGTCACCTGAGGTTGGGCGCGCTTTCTACCACATGTGGTATAACACGCTTCATGCGGGAAAAACTTCTCATCGTATTCCACTCAAAAACTTTCTTTAAAGAACTCAGCCGCATCCCGCTGTGGATGTACGTCTAAGAGAACACTTCACGGCTGTGTTGATATCTATATAGGCTGGTTAAACGAGCCAGTGCAAGGCCCAGTTTTGTAGGTTTCCTACATCATTTATCAGCTCCTTATACAGGTGTTCTTATTTCACCAAAGGACATTGAGTTGATTCTAGTAACGCTAAGCGGTATCTATGTACTGCCCTATCGTAAGTCCCCAACTATAAAAAATAGAAGACTATATTTTTTAAAAAATAGGTCATGAACAACAGTTCTCTGATATTGTCTGTCTGTATGAAAAAACATGTACCGCCGTAGTTTCTTTAGTAACAGTCATTAATCATGTTACAACTTTCCTAATAAGCACATATATCCCCACTGACAAAAGTTAAGAGGTACCTCCTATTATCTTGACGGACATCCTTTTATCTGGCGTAGTGCATCAACTTGGTATGGCATCGACTCAACAATTCTTTGGGAGTCCCGTCCAGAAATACTGAACCATGCTGTCTCCATGGCCGTTCATAATTGCGAAAGTGTTGCCTGTGCAGGATTTTGTGCACGAGCTGACCTCTCGATTATGTCTCATAAATGTTCGATGGAATTCTTGTTGGACGATCTGGGTGGCCAAATCATTCTCTCGAATTGTTCCCAATGTTCTTCAAACCAATCACGAACAATTGTGAGCCTGTGATATGGCGCATGGTTATCCATAAAAATTCCATCGTTGTTTGGGAACATGGAGTTCATGAATGGCTGAAAACGGTCTCCAGCTAGCCGAACATAACCACTTTTAGTCAGTGATCGGTTCAGTTGGACCAGAAGACCCAATCCATTCCGTGTAAACAAAGGCCAAACCATTATGGAGCCACTATGAGCTTGCACCATAAATTTTTGAGAACTTGTATGCATGGCTTTGTGGGATCTGCGTCGCATTCGAACCCTGCCATCTGCTCTTGCCAACTGAAATTGGGACTCATCTGACGAGGCCATGGTTTTATAGTTGTCTAGTGTCCAATCGACAAGGACACGTGCCCAGGCGAGGCGCTGCTGGTGATGTTGTGCTGTTGGTCAAGACGCTCAAGTTGCCGCCTGCTGCCATAGCTCGTTATCGCCAGATTTCGCCACACTGTATTAACCTATACGTTCGTCGTACATCCCACATTCTTCTCTGCAGTTATTTCACGCAGTGTTGCTTGTCTGTTATCACTGACAACTCTACGCAGTCGACGCTGCTCTTGGTCGTTAAGTGAAGGCCGTTAGCAACTTCGTTGTCCGTGGTGAGGGATAATGCCTGAAATTTGGTATTTTTGGCACATTCTTGATGCTGTGAATCCCAGAATATTCCGTAATGGAATGTTACATGCCTCTAGCTCCACCTATCATTCTGCATTCAAAGTCTGTTAATTCCTGTTGTGAGTCCATAATCACGTCGTAAGCCTTTTCACAAGACTCACCTGAGTACATATGACAGCTCTGCCAATGCACTGGCCTTCTATACCTGCGTATGTGACACAATCGCTATATGTATAAGTGCATATCGCTATCCCACGACATTTGTCACTTCAGTGCACTGTACAAATCCTAAGTTTCCCACCATAAAATCACATAAACTTAAATTTTTCAAACGGGTCACGTACAGAACTTTACTGATGCACTCTACTTACATGAAAATTTCCTGCCGCTACGGTACTGTTTGTTAAATATCTGTAATTTTATAATAAGTTTTCCAACAAAGCATATACAACAAGTAGAGTCGCGTAGGGCGTAAAACGCCCATTGCTTCGGGAAATTATACCATGTAGGAGGGCACGTAATTTTGTTGCATGTTTAGTCCTGTTACTTCTTGTAGTGACTGAGATGTTGAAGCAAGAATGGTTTTTGAAAATAAAACGAAACACTTTTCCTGACATTAAAATTGAAGCATGTACACGCCAACGGCGGGTATGTAAATTATTAGAGTTATAGATGTGTGTGCCAGGTAGAACGGCCACCAGAGATCATTACTCATGTTTGTATTTAATGCAGTTTCTAGGACTCGTGGGTTATATTAAGGAACGAGAACTGCGTGAGATGTTGTGTGATCGCTGTGGAGGACACAGAGAAGCCGCATACTGGTGTGTGGCAGCGTTATCAGCATTATCAGAATTTGAAAGGGGCCTCATTTGGCCGACTGGTCGAATCGTGCAGTATCCAGATTTGTGGGGCATTCGTACGTGCGTAACCCGATGCTGAACTGCAGGGGAACGTGACAGCAGGCATAGTCCTCGTTAGGGTTCCGGTGGACGTCATCTGTACACTGTAGGGTAATATGTGGTCCTATGGGATAACATGTTACACTTTTGTCCTCTTAGGCTGACGAAATATGTTCTTCCAATTTGAGAACGTCGTCTTACGTAGCTGTTAAATGTGGGATATCCCGCTGTGCGCGTTCTCGTTTTATGAATGTGCAGGTGAACGATTGTTCTTTGGGGGTCGCGGCTTGATTGTGCCTTGGAGGCCAAGGAGCAAAGGAGGACGTGTTAGAATGTAACTGATTAAAAAGAGTTGAAAGTTGGTTACTCAAAAATGTCACTCATTGACTTGATAGCAGATGTCAAAGCAAGCCATGTGCAGGATTTTTCAACCTTTTGGCTCAAATTGGAACTAGTGGTAGTGGGCTCACAACCAATTATATTGAGACAGGGAGCCAATGGTCGGAAATGGACATTTATTGTGCACGGATATACACAGTGTATAACACGTAAGAACCTGGCTCATAGTGATTGTTCAAGCCGTCGACTGCCAGTCTCAGTGGACGTACTGCAGCAGCACGTGCAGTTCTGGCGCACTCTCGCAAAGATGTCGGGTGTCTGCCGTACACTGGAACAGAATTAACCAAGATCACCTAATAGGACCTCATTTGCTGCCTCCCCATTTGACTGGTCCACGTTACCTGGTTTTCCTGCGAGATGCGTTGCCACAGTTCCTAGAGACTGTACCCCTTTTTGTCCGCGAAACGGAATGGCTTCTACACGATTCGATGTTAATGTTACGAGCACCAGAACTTCCATCGTTGGACTGGAAGGAGATGTTCCTACACAGGTTCCCAACAACTATCCTGACTTCACGTAGAGGTGTCTCCTCTCGGCACTCTGCAGGGCTCTCAACCGAAGCTCCATCGTTATATATAGCAATATTGAATGGTTATGCTCATACATACATATCAAGACACCCCATATCAAGACAGCTCTAGGAGAAAAAGAAAATTATAAGGAGTACACTGGACTGAGACAAGAAGGCGCCGTTTCACCTATTTTATTTAACCTCGTCTTAGAAAAATGGTTCAAATGGTTCTAAGCACTGTGGGACTTAACATATGAGGTCACCAGTGCCCAAGACTTAGAACTACTTAAACCTAACTAACCTAAGGACATCACACACATCGATGCCCCAGGCAGGATTCGAACCTGCGACCGTAGCAGCAGCGCGGTTCCGGACTGAAGCGCCTAGTACCGCTCGGCCACAGTGGCCGGCACCTCGTCTTAGAGAAGATCGACAGCAAATTTCGTAAAGCTAATCCACAAGGGATCCAAATGCAGGAGATGAACATTATTAGATTTGCCTAAGCAGTTGATGTAGCATTAATAACCAGTCTCAAAACAGAATTAATCAAGATGATGCAAAATTATTACAAAATTGTTGAGAAAGCAGGATTACACATTAATGAAGAAAAGACGGAATATCTGGTCCTAAGTAATAACAACCAAAGCTATGCACCTTTAGCTGCAGATGGATTCACTTTCAAAACAGTTGACCGCTTAAAGGACTTATGGAGTCTGTTTAGTAACAATAATCGAATGGGTATGGAAGTAGATGCCCGACTGCAACAATGAACAAAACACTCTTTAGTTTTATCAGAAACATACAGAAAGATCACTTAGTACTAACTTAAAAATCCGCTTCTGTCAGTCGGCCATTACACCAGTAACATTACACGGATGTGAAGCATTACCATTTAGAAAGAAAGATGAAGAGAAACTGTTGATATTTGAAAGAAAAATACTAAGAAAAATTTTTGGTGTAGTATATGAAGAAGAAAACATGGAATAGAGGATAAGGAAAAATGAAGAAGAAAGAGAGTTGTACAAACACTGTAACATCGTAGATGTATTAAAGAAGAGACGGTTGAACTGGGCAGGTCATAAAGCAAGAATGAAAGCAAATTGGTGTACGAAACTTCCGTAGAAAATGATGAAGAACTGCTTGCTAGGGTCCAAGTTGCCTGTTTCTTGGTACGACAAACACCAGGGATCTTTGAAAGAGTGCGGTAGAACTTCATGCGCCGTTGACATGCATGCATTGAGACTGGCAGTTGTTACTCTGAACGGTTATTATGAGCTACGCTGTTGTTATGCTATGTTTGCTACGCATGTCCATAGCACAATGAATATGCATTTCCGACCATTGGTTTCCTGTCTCAATATAATCTGTTGTTGGCCCATTATCACATATTTCAGTTTGACGCAAAAAGTTTGAGAGACCCTGTGAATGTTGTAATTTGTCATTGAGCTACGAAGATAGATAGATCTGTTCTACTGTTATTGTAATCGAAACTGTAAAAGGATAATATTGGGTGTCGAATACGAAAGAGTTGACGCTAAATTGTTTACGTCATCTTGTACCTTGGTCAGATTAAAGCTCTCATTCAGCACCCACGCACAACAATAAGGTGAAGAAGTCCAAAAACTCGGCTCTGTGACACTACATGGTAGGATAACGAAAGCGATAAACTACAAAAACTGCGACCGTAATGTATCAACGAGGCAGAGCGGGCATACATACATCTGGGTGAAAGATTGTTCATGAGATGCAAAGTTTCTGTTGACCCACCACTATAAAATACCTCAACGTTTGTGGATGGATCGTCCTATTATGTACCAAGCACACTGTAACATCATTGCAACTGCACCTGCTAGCAGAGAACATGTAATGGACTGTCTGAGACGTTCTGTATCATCCCGCCCAACTGGTCACGTGCTAGAAGAAGCCGGACTAGGAAAATACCGTTCTAAGTGTAGGCTGAAGTTGACACTACGACAAAAACGGCTACCTTTGGTGGGGGCTGTCACCGGGAAACATAGACTGCTGATGTATAGCATCACACTGTGTTCAGCGATGAACCGTGGGTCTGCACTACCCAGATTACCATCGTCGGCGACTTTGGCGGCAACATGGGGAAAGATCCCATTCTTCCAGTGTTTTGGAGACGCACAGTGGTGTTACTCCTGGGGTCATAGTCTGGGGAGCCATAGAGCATGACTTCAGGCCGTGACTGGCAGTAACTGAGGGAACTCTGACGGCACAGTTGTATATCACGAGCATCTTGTGTCCCTCTCATCTTACAATATCGTGATGCCATTTTCCAACAGGACTATACTCATTCAGACACAGCATGTGTCTCTATGAACTACTTACGTGATGTTTAGGTAAAATGGCCAGATCCGTCGTCCATGTACCACGTGTGGGACCAGCTAGGGCGTCAATTCCATCTCAGTGCCAGTTTCCGGAATATGAAGGATAGTTACAATAGTTGTGGGCCATCTTGCCTCGGGAGATGATACAACAGCTTTTTGACACTCTTCCCAACTGCATCAGTGCATTAATCCAGGCCAGAGGGAGTGCTACGTCGTAGTGAGAAGTTTTTGCATGGTGCTGTGTAGATAATATTACATAACCTTCCAACCCATGAAGTTTCATATCGGTTCCTCTTCCCCTTGTGGGTGTTTCATTCTTTTTGTCAGGCACTGTTCTTTTCAAACGATATTCCAGTTATCTTGAAGAGACGAGTGCAGTGTTATAACGCTGCTTAAAGCCAGCGTTGAAATTTGTCACAGAAGTAGTTGGGAAATGAACTAGAAGTGAAAGACATGTTCCAAGACTTTCTGTTCTTTACTTTGTTGCACAAAAGCTCTTCACCTAAAACATAAATACACACACAGATTTAAAAAAGTTTGCCTACGCCCAAGTTAGCGTGCAGTTCCGTTTACATCAACCGTAGCTACAACATACCTGTGTCACATAAAGAAGGGCCGTGAGGACGTAAGTATTATATTAGTAGTACAACCATGTATTTATGTATATTTATATTTACAAGTGGCAAGGGCCTTATCGACTATACGCCTGCTCTACAAGCCTCTTCCATTGAGTCCACTGATTGGTCATTCAGTGTTCATCCAAGTTGTGACCTTCCGGATGCCATATCTCCACCTACTTCTGGGTCTTCCTCTTCGTCTCGTTCCCTCTATTGTCCTTCCGAATGCTAATTTAGGTAGTCTGTTTGCTTTCATTCTTGCTTTATGGCCTGCCCAGTTCAACCTTCTCTTCTTTAGTACATCTACGATGTTACAGTGTTTGTACAACTCTCTTACTTCTTCATTTTTCCTTATCCTCTATTCCATGTTTTCTTCTTCTTATACCACACCAAAAAATTTTCTTAGTATTTTTCTTTCAAATATCAACAGTTTCTCTTCATCTTTCTTTCTAAATGGTAGTGCTTCACATCCGTGTAATGTTACTGGTGTAATGGCCGACTGACAGAAGCGGATTTTTAAGTTAGTGCTAAATGATCTTTTCTGTAAGTTTCTGATAACACTAAAGAGTGTTTTGTTCACTGTTGCTAGTCGGGCATCTACTTCCATACCCATTCGATTATTGTTACTAAACAGACTCCATAAGTCCCTTAAGCGGTCAACTGTTTTGAAAGTGGATCCATCTGCAGCTAAAGGTGCATAGCTTTGGTTGTTATTACTTAGGACCAGATACTCCGTCTTTTCTTCATTAATGTGTAATCCTGCTTTCTCAACAATTTTGTAATAATTTTGCATCATCTTGATTAATTCTGTTTTGAGACTGGTTATTAATGCTACATCAACTGCTTAGGCAAATCTAATAATGTTCATCTCCTGCATTTGGATCCCTTGTGAATTAGCTTTACGAAATTTGCTGTCGATCTTCTCTAAGACGAGGTGCCGGCCACTGTGGCCGAGCGGTACTAGGCGCTTCAGTCCGGAACCGCGCTGCTGCTACGGTCGCAGGTTCGAATCCTGCCTGGGGCATCGATGTATGTGATGTCCTTAGGTTAGTTAGGTTTAAGTAGTTCTAAGTTCTAGGGGACTGATGACCATAAATGTTAAGTCCCACAGTGCTTAGAACCATTTGAACCATTTTTCTAAGACGAGGTTAAATAAAATAGGTGAAACGGCGCCTTCTTGTCTCAGTCCAGTATACACCTTATAAATTTCTTTTTCTCCTACAGCTGTCTTGATATGGGGTGTCTTGATATGTATGTATGAGCATAACCATTCAATAATGTTATATATAACGATGGAGCTTCGGTTGAGAGCCCTGCAGAGTGCCGAGAGGAGACACCTCTACGTGAAGTCAGGATAGTTGTTGGGATCCTGTGTAGGATCTTCGACGCTAGTAAAGTGTTATTCGAGTTCAGTCATTTATTCACAATGTTTGCAGGTCATCGTTCTTCCTCAACAGCTACGGCTGTAGATAAGCTACAGCTGCGTGTTGGATTCTAGTTTGTCCAGCCAGCTCAGCAGCTGGACGCCTGGGAGAATATATCAGCGACACTGACGCCATGGCTGACTGCCAGAGAGCAGGCATAGCTGTTTCCCAGCACGTATTAATTTTGCGCTAGCTGCTGGAGTGTCCTCGGTCTTACTCAAAGTTCTATGATGGCCCTTGATGACCCATCCTTGATGTACTTGATGTCAGGAGTCGATGGTCGATTGATCCCTGCTGGGTTTCAACACCCAGAAGAGCCTGAATGTTGAACAGGAACATGGGCCTCAAGAGACCCTGTTTCTGGCTTCCACAGTGAAGTTCTATGCTGGCAGCACTCTGCATTGTGGCGTTGTGGGAAGACAGTTTCTCCATCAATAGATGTACTTGGTGTCAGTAGTCGATGGCCAATTGATCTCCTATGTACCCCTGGTTGGTTTCAACACCGAGAGGCGCCTGAATGTTGAACAGGAACATGGACCCCAAGAGACCCTATTTCTGGCTTCCACACTGAAGTTCTGTGCTGGCAGCACTCTGCGATGTGGTGTTGTGGAAAGACAGTTTTTTCATCAGTAGGTGGTGGCCGGCAAGCAGCACGAAGTTCATTAGGTGAATGCCATCGTCTTGAGTACATCTTCGGCTAGTTAAGAGACAGTGCTGGAGCATCTAGGACAAAGATTTGCTACGGTATCATAAGCATGGAATCGCGTGCTTTTACTACGAATGGTTCAAATGGCTCTGAGCACTATGGGACAACTTCTGAGGTCAAAAAAATGGCTCTGAGCACTATGGGACTTAACTTCAAAGGTCATCAGTCCCCCAGAACTTAGAACTACTTAAACCTAACTAACCTAAGGACATCACACATATCCATGCCCGAGGCAGGATTTGAACCTGCGACCGTAGCGGTCGCGAGGTTCCAGGCTGTAGCGCCTAGAGCCGCTCGGCCACCCCGGCCGGCTTATGAATGCCAGCTGGAGAGCAGAGGTACTTAAAGGGAGGTAGCGTGAGGCTATGACGGCATGTGTCCTTCTTATTCTGATATATTAACTTAACAGGCAGTTAACGGCTGTGTCGGTTCCTCACTACGCCCTCTTATGAAAGAGATAGAGTTTTTAGCAATATTCTTATGAGCTAACAAACATGCGTGTCTCGCTTCCTTTGGTTTTCTGTTGCAGTGTCCTTTCCGCTGAATGCATATCCTCACTCGACAGACGTACTGGTTAACTTTATGCGTCTGCCTCTGTGTCTTGCATGACTCCAGTTTGCTTGTGCTTGTGGCAATGTGAATGATTTTAATAATTTTTTTCTAATTTATAGCTCTTACTATTCTGTGCTGTAACATCCCCATTGGCGATGTTTACACCACAACAGCCAACTCTAGACGCTTTAACTCCCAATTTGAACAAGTTTGTCGGATACGTGTGCGAAAAGTTAGGTTTCAACATCAAAATTAACAACCGTTCTATGACTAAGTTAGACTTTTAATCAGCGTTCAAAGCCCTGTAGAAAAATTGTATCGTTCAATTTAAGACGTAGTATTTGTTTAAATATTTCTCTTGATACAAGACTTAGTAAGATTAAACAAACACAAAATTTCCCAAACACCACGCTTCTATATCCTAAAAAATGAGCTCCTCGACCAGGCCCTGAAGGACGAAGGAATGCTCACTGACCACTGCGTCATCCTGTGCTAACGGCGTCATTCGAAGCTGTATGGAATGGTCTGTTGACAGCACACCGGTCTCCCGGCCGTTTTGCTGACTTTCTGCGCCTTGGAGCCACTATTTCTCAGTCAAGTAGCCCTTCAGTTGGCATCACGAGAGTGAGTGCGCCTCATACCAGTCCTCCTACCAAGAAAATGTCCTTGGCGGTACCAGCAATCTAAGATCGGTACTTCAAATGGACCACTAAGCTTTAGAGGCAGGCCCTCATATCTTCAACTTTTCATAAAATAAAAGGAGTGCTACGGGACTCACCCTTTATATCTGTAGAGTTACTCAGATGCACAGCGATGTTCATCAAATTTAGTAAAAACCCAGTAGTTTTAGTCATTGGCAGTGCATGTACGAGGGTCATTCCAAAAGAAATGCACACTATTTTTTTAAAATCCATCTTTTATTCCACATGTTTGAAAGTTTTACAGTGTGTAGATACATCCTTTGGAAACAATATTTTCATTTCTCCACCCAATTTCCATCCCTCTCAACTGCCTCACGCCGTCTTGGAACCAGCGCCTGTATACCCACACGGTAAAATTCTGGACCAACCTGTTGGAGCCACTATTTGGCAGCATGCACAAGGGAGTCATCATCTTCTAACCTTGTTCCACGAAGAGAGTCTTTCAGTTTCCCAAAGAGATGATAGTCACATGGAGCCAGGTCAGGACTGTAAGGCGGGTGATTCAGTGTTGTCCATCCGAGTTTTGTGATCGCGTCCATGGTTTTTTGACTGCCATGTGGTCGTGCATTGTTGTGCAACAGCAAAACATCCTGCTTTTGCCGATGTGGTCGAACACGAGTCAGTCGAGCTTGAAGTTTTTTCAGTGTTGTCACATATGCATCAGAATTTATGGTGGTTCCTTTTGGCATGATGTCCACAAGCAAGAGTCCTTCGGAATCGAAAACCACCGTCGCCATAACTTTTCCAGCAGAAGGTGTGGTTTTGAATTATTTTTTCTTGGGTGAATTTGCATGATGCCACTCCATTGATTGCCTCTTCGTCTCTGGTGAAAAATGATGGAGCCATGTTTCATCACCTGTCACAATTCTTTCAAGAAATTCATCTCCACCATTCTCGTACTGTTCCAAAAGTTCGCTGCATACCGGTTTTCTTGTTCCTTTGTGAGCCACTGTCAACATCCTGGGAACCCACCTGGCACAAACCTTTTTAACGCCAACACTTTCAGTATTCTGCAAACACTTCCTTCCCCTATCCAACGTAGCGTGATAATTCATTCACTGTGTTGCGTCTGTCAGCAGTCACCAATTCGTTAACTCGCTGCACATTGTCTGGAGTGTGTGCAGTACGAGGCCTGCCGCTGCGAGGACAATCCTCAATATTGCCGTGCCCACTTTCATCACGTAACCTGCTAGCCCACCAACTAACTGTACTGCGATCGACAGCAGCATCTCCATACACCTTTTTCAACCTCTTGTCGATGTTTTCCAATGTCTCGTTTTCCAGCACAGGTATTCTATGACAACACGTTGCTTCTGACGTACGCCGAGTGTAGCAGCTACCTTGAAGACATGCTGTGACGGCGCCACTCACGGGAACAGGTTGAAATAAGTTTGAAAACAAGCAGGATGGATGTATCTACACCCTGTAAAACTTTCACACATGCAGAATGAAAACTGTATTTTTACAGAAATAGTGTGCATTTCTTTTGGAGTGGCCCTCGTACTTACATGTTACAGCCACTTTTGATTTCCTACTTCAAAATTTTATGAATATTGAATGTTTCGATCTAAATTAAATAACAGAAAAACTACTGAAGGTATTTTTCTCAGATTTGATACATATGACGTTCTACATTGGCGACTTCCAGTTGTACCCAAATGCAAATCGTCTTCACAACAGTACTCAAGAATAGCCGGCCCGACCTGTATGTTTTATCAAAGTGTGCATAGGGTGTATTAAAGGTCAATCCACCCAAAACCTAAGCGGTTCTAGTTGGAAATTCCAGGCTCGATAGCCTGAAACATTGAGAAGCCGTAACATCTTTAATTCTAAAAGGGGCCAATATAACTTTATCTCTCCCAGAAAAAAAGTATTAGAATAATAATGGATAGGGGTGAGTACGCAGCAAGAAGGCATCAGCAACTCATCATTCCCTACAAAAATATAAAAGTCTCTTCCATTTTGACCTCAAAAACGCTGTTGTACAAATATTTGAACTTCTGTTTGTTGATTACAGCTGTGTTATCCTTAAAGGTCATCCTCAGGAGAGCTCACGGCAGATGGAAATGGTGATGAACGCCTATTTATGGGATATTTGTCATGTTAGACTTTTTGATATATTTCACCATCTCATGCAGAGTGCAAATATTTCCAAACTCTCCGTCTCCTCTGTCATCTTATCAACGAGTACAACCCTCACATCTTGCTTGTGTTTACGCTCAAATGCATCACGCAAGTTCTTATCGGAATAAGTTTTTTTCTGTCCCACTTCATCACTCAGTTCTTTACAGTAGCGGCAAGCCGGATTTGGAACTATCTCCGACACCGTCAGTGACCTGAATTACATCTACTGGTTCGAAAGACAGTTAATGACAGATCTACTAAGCCAACGACAACCTCTGCTTTTGCCCTGCACACACCCCGTACGCCATTATAGCTAAATAACCTTCTTTCCAACGAGACCTTCGTCATTTCCCACAGCTCCTGTCTGGTGCAGTGTATCTAAATTTCTCTTCCTCAGAACTCGCTACATCGCTTTTCTACACCAATGAATATATTTTGTATATGCTACTGTTTACTATTATTATTACTATTAGCAGCAGTAACGGTAGTAGTAGCACTAAAAGTGTTGGTATTAACGCTATTAGTTCTTAATCAGTACTGTTATTCGTTCATTTCAATCTTGTCTCAAAACAGTTTTAGATTTATTACTACCATTTTGTTACTATTTATCAAATTCCAATTATCATTATTACTTTGTCTATATTATTAAAAAATACTGTACACATAAAAGCCTTGTCAGATGTAAGAAAATGCCTAAAGATCCAAATCATATCAGTTTGAGTAAGTAAGTAAGATAAAAATTATGATAATCAGATAAATTTACACTCAGTCACACTACCGATAAATACTGTAAAGTCTCAATATTTCTTTGTTACTCGTGGTCTTAACCGTGATATATCTCACCAAGTACAGATGGGTTCCCACAGTAGCTGAGCCTCGCTGTAGGCTCTTAAACACTGCTTACACATTTTTGCCACCTGTTCCTCTTCAACCAGGTTCTGTAATCCCCTACATGCTCAAAAGTAAAAATTGCTTTTATTTCTTGATTATGCTAACTTTTTGCATATTAGTGCATTACGTGAACGTGTCTTGTGCAGACAGTGTCACGTACATCAGCTCCGGCTGTAGCAGACACAGCTGCGATGGCTGAATCTCTCGAGAAGGAACTCTTGGAGGCCGGAGAGGTAAGAATTGGCAGGTGTAAGCCATATCAGTAAAATATACTTTGATTGTCAATTGTGTCTGGTTACTGTATTTTACGCCTGCTACTTTTAGAATTTCATAGAGTGTATTCCAGTCAACTTTGTCTAAAGAAATAATGAATGTATGGGGACGGAAAAAATCCAGAACTCTTGGCCATAAGTATTGTCCTTAATAGTGGTAATAAGATGTAGTGGCCATCCTTAGGACACAAGCTGCTGAGGTTACTGTTGCCTTGTAGAAGCGCATCATCAGTAAATCAAAATTTTCTTATAGTTTTCTCCGCCCAGAGCTAATTCAAGTCAACGGACGTCAGCGTGCCATGTAGCAATCAGAATGACAAACAGGCGTGGAGCTGATACTACAAATAATTTGACTTACCCCAGAACTGATTGCTCCGCTATGCCTGAGCGAGAAGTCTGAGTTGTTAATTCAGCAATATGATTTCGCTAAGGAGGGATCATAGTGTCATTCATACAGCAAAGCACTATGCCACAAGAATGGGTAAATGTTTCCACAAGAACATCTATGAGGCCACTGACATGGAGAAAAAGCACCAATCCGAAGCATTAAAAGCCACTGTTGTGACACTGAGGTCCTTTGAAGAATGCTGATGAGCCACAAAGTGTGGACACATGCAATCATCTTTAACAAGACATAATGCCATTGCCTCAAATGAACAGCAGTCAATACTGAGGCTTCCAAGCCCATATGCTATTCAACTGCAGTGAGCCAGCTGTGTTGCAAACCCTGTGACATGCTGCCTACCATTAGCCAGAGAACTTATGCTTTGTAGATTGCTGCACGCTTGGTCTGCTGAACATGGTCACTGTGAGCTATAAATATCTCGTCTGCTGATGTCGAAGTCTTGAGGACTACTACCTCTAGCATTCTGAGGGCTTAACTGATGGTGTTTGGCACACCATCAACCTTGGTGTACCATGGAGGTGTACTAAAGGCTGCTGCCGCCGACATCGGCGTCCATGGCCTGCCGCTGGTGAAGAGGCCATGCTGCAACTCTGCACTATCTTCTACATCCCATGCAGAGTTGCTGGAGTTTACCATGGCACACCGTCTCGATGTCTATGAGAATACGTACTACAAAACAGTCGACGATTTATCGTGGTCGACGCCAGTGTGTGAACTACGCTGTCACGCACTGCCTTGCGTGGAGCCATCCTATTAAGTTAGCAGATGTGACAGAAACAGTCTAGAGAATCTGCTGTGGTGCTCAACTCAGTACATTACAAAGCTGCTTGGTGCTTCAACTGCCCTTGTCATGGCCTTGGAGAAGTCGATTCAACTGTAACACTTAAATCGAATAAATGTAAGTCTTCATACTTGTCATTGCTTAGGGGAAATACCTGGGAAGTGTGTTTAAAGCCAGTGAGGCTCAAATTTTGTAATTTATCAAGGCATGAGTCGCCATGCAAAAAATGGTTCAAATGGCTCTGAGCACTATGGGACTTAACAGCTATGGTCATCAGTCCCCTAGAACTTAGAACTACTTAAACCTAACTAACCTAAGGACATCACAGTCGCCATACACTAAGGCAGTACCAGTTATGTGTGACATTTGTAGACAGTCTGGTCATTTGGCACAGGACTGTTCTCAGTAATGTTAGGCCATGGTCCAGCGTAGAAATTAATTGATTTCAATGTTGTGTGTAAGACAAGTGTCTTTTATTCCTGTATCTCCGTTACTGAAGCGGAAGTTGCAGAATGTTAGAACCGTGTGTTTCTACGACGAGTGAAACCGTTAACTTCTTTAACAGAGCGAGTACAAACGAAAGAGCAAGAAAGTGAAAACAGAGGTAGGCAGATTAAAGCTTTTCAAGTTTTGGTACCGCAGTTGCAGTCAGATCAGTTAAAGTTAAGGCAGTGTTGAGTGTACCCTCTCCTCCTCTCAACCCATCAGTAGTGATCTTGATAACACCTGTTTGCAGGAAGAAAATGGAGGACGTAACTGTGTTCATTAAATGTGCAATTGGATGGATGAACCATGCTTACGTATGAGTAACCTATGGTTAGTGGGCGAACCAAAAATGTGAACGGTAATGTTTCACAAAGCATTTAGTAATGCAGAAATAATCCAGGAACTAACTGATGGCTTGCGCCAGCGCTATTACAAACAGAATATCGCGGGATTTATAAGAGAAAAACAAAATAGTTTTACGCGGAAATACATTGAGTCAACTGAATCCTCCTTAAATGGAATATGGTTGGTTAGTGCATAAACGTATTAACTGAAGCAAAGTGCTGAAGCTGATGCAGTTACCTTGCGTGAAGCTGATAATAGGGCTCTCAGTGTCTCCCTCTAGGCCTTCCCCGCCAACAGGTCATACCGAGTCAGGTGGGGAATCCAAGTGTCCTGTTTTGTATCCCACCTGGAAGGTGGCACGTGGGTCTGCTTCTGAAAACTGAAAGGCTGGCCGAATGAAGGAAGCGAGTATGAGCAGGTGATTTAAAACTCTCGGCACTGCACTGTGAACTAAAATCACCTTTATTTAACTTTGCGTACAAGTAGTGATTCTCCCACTGTGAAACGGAAACAATGTTGCTAGGTCGTCTCCTCGGAATCAAATTGGGCTGAATCCGGAGCGACGCTCGTAGAGCTCCACAGCGCCGGCTAGAGGGCGCTACCGTCGGTGTCTCGTAGTGCCAACTTATGAACTTGCACCTACACTGTGGCATCGTTGCTATCGATACCACAACCTGACCGCCGATCTTAGCGTCGCCACAAAGTTGGAAGAAATCGATATTGCTACGGAAGGACGTTGCAGATGTGGATGTAAGGGTCATCTGCAAAAGTACTGTAACCAACCAGAGAGTTCCGAGTGTGGTCGAGTCAGTCATAAGGCATGAGAGTACATAAATCAGCAGCAAAGGAAACAGCACCATAAAAAGCGTCCGTCAAACGCAAAGGGGAAGGCATCGCTTGTCGGAAATCATTCTGTGTAGAGCGAAATACAACACATGCATATGAAGAGACAGAATGCTGTTTGTCAGGCGTAATACAGAGCAAGCTTTTAGTATGCAAAGATGCACACATGTGAGTCGTTAGTCTGAACCTCTTAGGCAGGAAGAGATTTAGGTCTTGACGGTACAGGTTACGTGGGACGGTGCAAATGCCGTGTAATCACTGGGGACAACACTGCTCGACTTCAGTACTGGAGCTGAGTTTTCGTGAGTACATGGAAGTGTTGCCGCATGTTGGTAAAGGTTATCGGACTAGAGTTCCTTGATAAACATCATGTTAAAATAGATCTGTTGTGGATACGACTGAACTCACTGAACTTTATTTCCGCTAGGGACAGCAGCTTCAACTGAAGCAATGTTGCAAGGTACACCAATCATGAAGGTGTCGCCAAGTGAATGAAAACATGTATGCTGAGTATTGGTTCTCATGCTAATGTATGACGAGGTACAGGAAAGTTGGCCTGGAGTTATGTAGATAGGAATTTGCCACAATAAGTGCTGCTGTTCTAGAACTAGTGCAAAGTAACGAAGATTTAGATAAAATGCACTTTTCTGTGTAGAAGCATGGCGCGGCTTAGGTCTGAGGTCGGTTCAGTGTGTCTTTGACGAATGCACTCTACAATACAGTGCTCACCAAGTCTACGTCAAAAGTGCAGATGACCATCACTTGCTTGCAGGTAGAATCTGCTTTCATCGGCCGATCAGTTCCAGTCAGTCCACCAGGAAGGACGTACACGGCTCGTGTTGTCTTTAGTTCACCCATGAATAGACCGTCAATACCGCGGTTCAATCGCTTCCGCATTGTTACTTTGTGCCAGGAAGAACTCTCAACAACGGAAGTGCCCAGGCATCTCGGAGTGAACCAAAGCTATGTTGTTCGGACATGAAGAGATACAGAGTGACAGGAACTGTCGATGACATACCTCGCTCAGGCCGCCCAAGGGATACTACTGCAGTGGATGGCCGCTAACTACGGATTATGGCTCGGAGGAACCCTGGCAACAACGCCACCATGTTGAATAATGCTTTTCATGCAGCCATAGCACGTCTTGTTAAGAATCAAACTGTGCGCAATAGGCTCCATGATGCGCAACTTCACTCCCGACGTCGATGGCGAGGTCAATTTTTGCAACCACGACACCATGCAGCGCGGTACAGATGAGCCCAACAACATGCCGAATGGACTGCTCAGGATTGGCATCACGTTCTCTTCACCGATGAGTGTCGCATAATCCTTCAGCCAGACAATCGTCGCAGACGTGTTTGGAGGCAACCCGGTCAGGTTGAACGCCTTAGACACACTGTCCAGCGAGTGCAACAAGGTGGAGGTTCCCTGCTGTTTCTGGGGTGGCCGACATACACTGATGGTGGTCATGGAAGGCGCCGTAAAGACTGTACGATACGTGAATGCCATCCTCCGACCGATAGTGCAACCCTATCGGCAGCATATTGGCGAGGTATTCGTCTTCATAGACGACAAATCGCGCCCCCATCGTGAACGTCTTGTGAATGACTTCCTGGAGGATAACGACATCGCTCGACTAGAATGGCCAGCATGTTCTCCAGACATGAACCCTATCGATAATGCCTCGGATAGATTGAAAAGGGCCCTTCATGGACGACGTGACCCACCAACGACTCTGAGGGATCTACGTCAAATCGCAGTTGAGGAGTTGGACAATCTGGACCAACAGTGCCTTGATGATCTTGTGGATAGTATGCTGCGTCGAATACAGGCACGCATCTATGCAAGAGGATGTGCTACTGGGCATTAGACGTACCGGTGTCAACAGCAATCTGGACCACCACCTCTGAAGGTCTCGCTGTATGGTGTTACAACATGCAGTGTGTGGTTTTCATGAGCAATAAAAAGAGTGGAAATGATGTTTATGTTGATGTCTATTCCAATTTTCTGTATGGGTTCCGGAACTCTCATTTCTGAGGTAATGCAAAACATTTTTTGGTGTGTGTATTAGACACAGCAGCAGTGCTAAATTTCTTTTTGTTTTTAAATAAAGCTATTTTTAAAAAGGAGAAATTTTTATTCCTAATATTAACATTGGTTTGAAATATTGTGTTATTATAGGAAACAGGAAAATTGATCAGTGCCTTTTTAACAACAATGCCGACAGAAACGAGCAATAAACACATGGCATAAGAATTGGTACAGCATTGCTGAGACAATAATGTACGTGTGCCGTTTATCGTGGATTAAAGTACACTTGTATGTGCACTCTGCAGGACTTGCCCCAAGAGGTTTGTATGATAATTTCTGATTGTCGGCGCTGGATATGTGTTGTATTGCAGAATGGCATCAACCCCAGTCTGGAAATATTTGTATGAAGTAACGCAGCAATGAAGTACAATTCTTCATTTGATTTAAGAGATTAAAGATTTGTCTGCCATTTCTATGAAATGACAAAAGAGAAAGGAAATTTTGGTAACAGTAGTAAATTAAAATCTTGACAAAAATGCGTTCATAGCACACAATAAAAATAAAAAGTACCTGACCTGTTGCCTGTGTCTACATAATATCACCTTATCTGCTTGTAGCCGTGAAATACCGCAAAGAACACGAAAAGCAAGAGTTCTACAACCTCAGTTTTCACACTTTAGTATTGACAATTTATGATGCCCAAACAGTGGTATGTTTCCCGATTACTACATGATTTTAGAGTAGTTTCAAAAATTAGAATCAATATGAGAATACTGGTGATTTTCTGTAGTATTCAACCACTTATCACTTTTCGAGAATAACAGCGAACAGTGGACGGACTATGGTTTCTTCCAATTAACTATTTAATTTAATATTTTGATTCTATGTATCATGAAACTGAGAGAGCCAAAAAGTTTCGGTCTTTGTTCGATTTTTACGTTTATTACAGGAAATAATAGGAATAAACTAACCGAAAATCGGCTATTTCAGAAAGCGAATATTTTGAGAAGTTGTAACAGCCAGGTTAAATGGGCGTTGAACTAAACCGAAAACCGTTTGTTCCAGTGATAACCGCCGTCCGTAAGTGGCATGTGCCATTATCGGGCCGAAACCGACGTCGTCTCTCCAGGTATACAATTTTTTTCCAGAAGTGTGTAATAAATGGGACTGCGTATTTCACAGTGTGCTTTCCACTCTTCTCTATGAAAGTAGTGCATCCGTTTTTCATAAGATTAGCCTTCTCTGTGTTTCACTCGGAATATAATTTGGTGTAAAAGCGTTTCAGTCAGGAAAGTAGCAGAAGTTTGGGCAAAGTGTTTAACTGAGACTAGCCATTTGTAAATAAGTAGATTAGGTTGGATAAGTAGAAGAAAAGGAGTTGCATCTATATTCTGTGCATTAGATGAAAATTACAAGGTTCGTTCAATAAACAATGCCTATAGTTTTTTTAAGAACCTTTATTTTAGGGTTAGAATTTGGTAACAATATCAGCCAACATTTCATTTACATGTTGTACTTATTTACATAACTTCCATCGTGTTCTAAGGCCTTACGCCAGTGTTGTGTAAGAGCATGTAATTCCTGTTAGTAGAAACCGACAGATGGATTCACCATGTCGCGAGCAGTGGCTCTGACAAAACGTCTCGTATGTGACGGATCATGGAGCATTTCCTGATGTTTTGAATCTGTTTACCATCATCCAACGTTACTCCTGTCAACGGCATCATTACCATATAGTCTGCACATACGCTTATGAATGTTCGCCAGGTTTTTTTTCCACAACCAAGAATTCAGTTACGAAGAGTGCCTTGCATACACGCCATTTTGATGATTCACTACAGTTCTGCCCTCTGTCGGAATTGTTCGAAACTGGACACATGTGCTGAAGGAACATCAAAGCACCTAAAAGACTTTTCATATGTATGTACGAGACTACAATTTTCGGCTTTAGTTTTAGCTATTGAACAATCCTCATAAAATACAGCATACCCAGCAAGTAGCTCACGCAAACAGAAGTAGTAAGAATACGCGCGCGCGCACGCGTGCGAGTGTATGTGCTTGTGCGTTTGTGCAGGACTGTACGTAAGACAGTGGGACCATGTTTGGAAGCACTGGGGTTGAGATCTGACTTCACGATTTAATTTTTTTTTTTTTTTTTTTGTGGAATATGGCTTAAGTCATGTGTCATAGCATTTATGCCAACATGCTACGATTCCCTTCCATTATCCTAGTACACTCTGAACTAATGTTGTATCTCAAATGACGCCATTATAGACTGGATATTAAACTGTCCGCTGCCTTCGTTCTGCTAGCTATTGGTACATCAACTGGAACTCAGGTATGGTTAACTGTGTAGAAATTCAATACACTTGTCGATCTGACGCTGCCATTGACAATACCGTCAATGGGCCAACATAGTAGAGCAATCAGAAGTGGTGTGCACGTAAGGCGTGTGATGGGCTGTGGAACAATAGCAAGGCCCAACGTACGACACGATAAACTAGCCAACGGCATAATTCTGTTAGTTTGTCTGCAGCATGTACTTTCGAGTCTATTTTTGATATAGCCTAAATTTTCTTATTGATATGATTTTTTTAAATTGTATTGGTGTTTATGAGTACCATAAAGTAAATACAATTGTCAAATTAACAAAAGGCAGTGTGCGGGTACGTAGTATTTTCGGGAACGAGTCGGATAGAGGAATATGAGTAGTATCATCATACAGAGTAGAGCCTGTCCAGCTCCTATACTGAGGTGACAAAAAGTTATAGGATACTCCTAATGGTCTGTCGGAACTCCTTTTGACCGGCATAGTGCACCAAGTCTATGCGGCATGGACTCAACAAGTCGTTGGAAGTCATCTGCAGTTGCCTCTCGATTATGTCGCATAAATGTTCGATGGGATTAATGTCAGGGGTACCAAGTTATTCGCTCGAACTGTCCAGAACGTTCTTCCAACCAATCGTGAAGAATTGTGGCCATATGACATGCCGTATTGTCATTCACGAAAAATCCATCCATCGTTGTTTGGGAACATGAAGTCCATTATTGGCTGCAAAAGGTCTCCACGTAGCGGAACATAACCATTTCCAATCAATGATCGGTTCAGTTGGGCAAAGGGATCCAGTCAACTCTATGTAAACACAGCCCACAGCATTATGGGGCCACCACACGCTTGCACAGTGCGTTATTGATAACTTGGGTCCATGGTTTCATGATGTCTACCCCACACTCGAATCCTACCATCAGCTCTTACCAACTGAAAAAGAGACCCATCTCACTAGACCACGGTTTCCCAGTCGTCTAGGCTCCAACCCATGTGGTCAGGAGCCCAGGAGATGCACTGCAGACGATGACGTGCTGTTAGTGAAGACACTTGCGTCGCTTGTCTGCTGCCATAGCCCATTTCGCCGCATTGACTTAACGGATATGTCCGTCGTACGCCTCAGTTTAATTTCTGCCCTTATTTCACGCAGTTTTGTTTGTCTGTCAGCACTGCCTGAAATTTGGTATTGATACTGTGGATCTCGGTGTTACTGGATTTCCTAACGATTTCTGAAATGGACTGTCCCATGTGCCTAGCTCCTACTGCTACTCCGCGTTCAAATTCCATTAATTCACGTCGTGCGGTGATAAACACGTCGGAAATCTTTTCACTGGAATCACCTGAGTGCCAATGCATTGCCTTTTTATACCTTGTGTAGGCAAAACTACCACCATCTGTATGTATGTATTCGTTATCCTATGACTTCTGTCACCTCATAGTAGAGTTTCGCAGTGGAATGTCCTGGCAGCTGTAGTTATCCTTCATTCTTCAATGTGATAAAATTTCCAACAATGACGTCTTACACTCTGTGGTGATTTCAGCATCTGTTGTGTTAAGATCTGACGTCATATTGTAATATCATTCCTGAAAAAGAATTTCTAAAATTTTCTCAGCGTGATTGACTGATGGTAGGTTTACAGCTTTCTGCACAAGTTGGCGATTCCATTTAGTGCACAGGATATCAGTGATTGACCTAACCGTTATCCGTATGTAGCTGTGGTTTTAAGTGCATTTGTTCATTAAATTTTGTTTTTGCTTTGTCCGCTGCAGGGGTTTCGAAAGAAAGGGGAGAATGACAGCGACATTATTACCAAAATTTAGTATTTGATTTAAATAAAATGCACAAATATCTTCAAAACCTGTAAGGCTGATAGTCGCTTAGCCAATAGTAACATTACCTATGTGAGTGATTTCGATGCGGATGGCTCTGGAGATGAAGTGATTTGCGAAAGAATGGTAAGTTTTGTACAGGGTTATGAGACGGGATGTAGGTGATAGAAGGTGGGTGGAATTGCTGTTATTGAGGGAAAGATCAGGGCAGAGTCGTCAGTCGTCATTTGGAGTAGAATATGTTATGGATTGGCAAGAGAGCCAACCCACTATGAGAAGAAGCCGAAAGGCACGAGTTTTAGCTCACGCAGGCTGGCGTGAGGTCTGGAACAGGTCAAGGAAATGAGACTAGCAAAAAAGGACGTAGCTATGGAATACTTAACTTTAATCCATAAATGGTGAACATCGCTCTTGACGGTACATGTTTTACAGCATCAATAGTAACTGGTAATAGCGCCTTGCTAGGTCGTAGCAAATGACGTAGCTGAAGGCTATGCTAACTATCGTCTCGGCAAATGAGAGCGTATTTTGTCAGTGAACCATCGCTAGCAAAGTCGGTTGTACAACTGGGGCGAGTGCTAGGAAGTCTCTCTAGACCTGCCATGTGGCGGCGCTCCGTCTGCAATCACTGATAGTGGCGACACGCGGGTCCGACGTATACAAACGGACCGCGGCCGATTTAAAGGCTACCACCTAGCAAGTGTGGTGTCTGGCGGTGACACCACAGAATATATAGTTCAGGTTCTGACTGCTATGTTGGGTAGGTGTTAACAATGACTTCATGAACTGGGGTGGAGAAGGGGAGGTTGTGGTGGAAGTTAGTATGGGAAAGGATATGGGGTGCTTGGATTCTTAAGGGCCGGCCGCTGTGGCCGAGCGCTTCTAGGCGCTTCAGTCCAGAACCGCGCTGCTGCTACGGTCACAGGTTCGAATCCTGCCTCGGGCATGGATGTGTGTGATGTCCTTAGGCTAGTTAGCTTTAAGTAGTTCTAAGTCTAGGGGACTGATGACCTCAGATGTCAAGTCCCATATTGCTTACAGCCATTTGGATTCTTAAGGCTAAGGGATACAGTGGTGTGTTGGGGATTGATGTTGTATGAGAAATGGGAATGATGAAGATATTGGAGGTGTTGGAGGAGGAGTCGGAACTTAACCAGCTGGTGCAGGATACCGATAGGTGTGGACAAGGTATACGGAATGCAAGGCAGACTGCACGAAGTTCAAGGATTTTAAACCGCTGAAAAAATTTGGGGACGTCAGAGAGCCACGCATTATTTTCATTGGTGAGCATTCCTTAGAATCCAGCCACATTAGAGACAGAACCTGACTGGAGCCGGTACAATTACAACATGCCAGACGACTGGCTACTACCTCTGCCCGAGGTCTAGATGGAATCGTCAGCTCGACTGAAAACTTAAGAATACGCTATCTACGGCTTTTTATGTCAACTGTAGACTGACTAAGCTGTGGGCACAGGTGCGGTGTCAGCTGGAGGCTGAGCTTCACTGTAGCGAAGTGGAGGAGGAGCTGCGGCTGCGCCTGAGCACTGCGCGCCGACTGGTGTCAGAGAAGGAGGCACAGCTGCAGGTGCTGCAGGAAAAGGCCATGTCCAAGCTGCGGGCACCGCTTGTACGTCGGCAGGTAGGTCTACCACACCACACAATAAAAAAGTTGCTGACTCTCGCAACGATATTACCAACCTGAAGAGGCAAACACTGTGATTAACGTCTGAATTCATTCATTCATTCATTCATTAGTGTTTAAGACTTGTTATGAAACAGAACCTCCAGATTTGTTAAAGGAATAAGTTATTCGTGAAATTACAGACGCAATCACTACAATCTACTTTGTAAAGAACACTAACAACAAATTATGATTGGTGATAGTCACACTGACAATTATGGTAACTGCTCATAGACTACTGCTTACATCTAAAACATAAAAAAGTCGAAACTTTACACGGAACGCTTTCAGCTGACAATGTGCTGGCAAAATTTGAAACCTTTTCAATGTGACCATTAAAGTTGAATGGAATGTAAATCACTGGTTCACGATGTTCTGATAAGGTATAAAAGGAGTGGCAAATAAGGTAATGTTATACTTTGTCTGAGGACTTCCAGTTTTCTGTCTGATGTCTATCAGCAATCTCTTATAGACTTTTTCACCAGATTAAAAAAACTGCGTACCAAACCCTAGACAAGATGTATATAATTTATTTCCGCTCCAAAAACTGTGGTTAAGATTTGCACAATTCATCCAAAAATTCACTCTTCTTATTAGCAACATACACTACTGGCCATTAAAATTGCTACACCACGAAGATGACGTGCTACAGCCGCAAAATTTAACCGACAGGAAGAAGATGCTGTGATATGCAGATGAGTAGCTTCCCAGAGCATTCACACAAGGTTGGCGCCGGTGGCGACACCTACAACGTGCTGACATGAGGAAAGTTTCCAACCGATTTCTCATACACAAACAGCAGTTGACCGGCGTTGCCTGGTGAAACGTTGTTGTGATGTCTCAGTGTAAGGAAGAGAAATGCGTACCATCACGTTTCCGACTTTGATAAAGGTTGGATTGTAGCCGACCGCGATTGTGGTTTATCGTATCGAGATTCAGTGACTGTTATCAGAAAATGGAATCGGTGGGTTCAGGAGGGTAATACGGAACGCCGTGCTGGATTCCAACGGCCTCGTATCACTAGCAGTCGAGATGACAGGCA
The DNA here is from genome assembly GCF_021461395.2 of Schistocerca americana. Lineage (NCBI taxonomy): Eukaryota > Metazoa > Arthropoda > Insecta > Orthoptera > Acrididae > Schistocerca > Schistocerca americana. The sequence goes on along the minus strand of NC_060126.1, from coordinate 153,949,015 downwards.
TCTTATCCGCATGGCTGCAACGATTCGTGCAGCCACGTCTCGATCCCTGAGCCAGCAGATGGGGACGTTTGCAAGACAACAACCATCTGCACGAACCGTTCGACGACGTTTACAGCAGCATGGACTATCAGTTCGGAGACTATGGCTGCGGTTATCCTTGACGCTGCGTCACAGACAGCAGCGCCTGCGATGGTGTACTCAACAACGAACCTGGATGCACGAATGGCAAAACGTCATTTTTTCGGATGAATCGAGGTTCTGTTTACAGCATCATGATGGTCGCATCCGTGTTTGGCGACATCGCGGTGAACGCACATTGGAAGCGTGTATCCGTCATCGCCATACTATCGTATCACCCGGCGTGATGGTATGGGGTGCCACTGGTTACCCGTCTCGGCCACCTCTTGCTCCCATTGACGGCACTTTGAACAGTGTACGCTATATTTCAGATGTGTTAGAACCCGTGGCTTTACCCTTCATTCGATCCCTGCGAAACCCTACATTTCAGCCGGATAATGCACGACCGAACGTTGCAGGTCCTGTACGGACCTTTCTAGAAACAGAAAATGTTCGACTGCTGTCGTGACCAGCACATTCTCCAGATCTGTCACCAATTGAAAACGTCTGGTCAATGGTGGCCGGGCAATTGGCTCATCACAATACGCCAGTCACTACTCTTGATGAACTGTGGTATCGTGTTGAAGCTGCATGGGCAGCTGTATCTGTATACGCCATCCAAGCTCTGTTTGACTCAATGCCGAAGCGTATCAAGGCCGTTACTATGGCCAGAGGTGGTTGTCCTGGGTACTGATTTCTCAGGATATATGCACCTAAATTGCATGAAAATGTAATCACATGTCAGTTCTAGTATAATATATTTGTCCAATGAATACCCGTTTATCATCTGCATTTCTTCTTGGTGTTGCAATTTTAATGACCAGTAGTGTATATTATTAGGGACTATATGTATTGCTACGCAAATATAAGATTCTGTAGTCTCCAAAAGGCTACTGGAAGATATTCGGTTAACAACTGTATACAGTACTGTTACTGTGCAGCGCTATAGAATTGATAATTTTGGCCTTAGTTGCCTTGCCCAGAATGTTTATGCCATAGGTCAATATTGATTGAAAGTATTGAAACAATAGCAATCCAACCTGTAAGTCAACACACTGCTAAAGATTTCTCAAACCAATCATGCTGTTCTGTAGCTGGGATTGTTAACAAATGTTAGTACACAAAACAGTAGTTGTAAGATGCAGCCATCATCATAAATTGTTTCTTGTTGGCTGCTTTTCAAAACTATTTATTTGTGGAACATGATGAGAAGCAGTTGATGAGGAGACTTCTCATCTAGAAACCACTTATGAAACACTATAGGATCAATAACCCACTACTGTGGAAGAATTGTTTCATATTCAGGACAAATCAAGCCACTGCCTAAAAAGGACATCGCCACAGCACCCTGTGACTACCGCCCCATCTGCCTTCTTCCTGCACTATCAAAGGCCTTAGAATATATAGTTCATGACCAGCTCACCAATACCTAACTACTAACAACCTACTAGACGAATACCAATCAGGTTTCCGTAAACATCGAAGCACAACATCCGCTCTGATAAAGGTGACAGATGACCTGAAACTTGCCATGGACAGACAAGAAGCGACTATCATTTGCTTGTTAGATTTCAGCAAAGCATTTGATACTGTCGACTTCGACATCTTACTGGCCAAACTTAGCGGTCTAAATTTCTCACCAAGTGCAGTGCAGTGGTTTCGCTCATACATGACGTCTCGTCAGCAATGCGTCCTGTCTGGGAATATAAAATCACAATGGCGGCAGGTAGTGTCAGGCGTTCTCCAAGGCTCAGTATTAGGTCCTATACTCTTCTCTCTGTATGTCAATGATGTGTCATCGGTTCTGACCTATTGCAAATACCATATGTATGCTGATGACCTTCAGTTGTATCTAAGTGCGAAACCAAGCAATCGCAAGAAAGCTATTGAAAATTTCAATACTGACCTCGATGCACTGTCAAAATGGGCACAGGACATAGGTCTAAAACTAAATCCGTCTAAAACCCAAGCAGTAGTTGTTGGTCACTCTAACCTCATTAGCCCAAAACATCGGGAATCCATACCACCTCTTATCCTAAATGGAACAAATATTAACTTCTCTCCCTAGGCAAAGAGTTTGGGAGTAATAATAGATGAAAATCTAAATTGGACAGAGCGCGTAACTGCAGTGTGCAAAAAAGCATCAGCTTCCCTTCATGTCCTACAAAAATATAAAAAACTCTTCCCTTTCGATCTGAAAAAGAAATTCGTACAAACGCTTATACTCCCAATCATTGACTACAGCGATATTATCCTACAAGGCCTCTCTCAGGAAAATTCCCGACATCTAGAACTGGTCATGAATGCCTGCGTCCGATATATCTGTGACGTTCGACTTTTTGATCACATTTCACCAGCATATGCAAAATTGTCCTGGCTGCGTGCAGACAAACGCAGAGATTTCCATAGACTCTGTCTCATCTACTGCCTTATAAATGTACACCGTCCCTCGTATCTCTCCTCATACCTAACGTTCATGTCAGAACAACATGACAGAAACACACGTTCCCATTATAATAAAATCCTCTTCATTCCACTGCAGCGCTTAGTCACCTTCTCCAAGTCCTTTACAGTAGCGGAAACCCGACTCTGGATTAACCTCCCTCGTTATGTGAGAGAACTTAAAAACATGTCCGGCTTCAAAAAACAGTTAATGACGTATCTACTTAAGCAACAGTAATGCCTTCCTCTGTACATGAATGCACTTCACCTCATTACTTCCCTCTTTCCCCCTCCTTAAATCTCCCTTACCCAAAACTCACTATACTAGTAAACATCTACTTTACACACCAAGATATTATGTACATCTGCACAAACCTTCATTACTATTGCCAATCCTTCTCATGTTTGTCATTATTATTTGATTTTTTTACTGTTATTATTATTGCTTTTATCATAATCTGTATGTATAGCACATGTTGTAAAAATACTTCCGCATTTACTTTATTAGGTCTTAGTCACTACTCTTTATTCATATTGTCGCTAGAGTAAGCTAATTTTCTCATTTAAACTATGGTCATGATGTAACTCTGATGTGTGAAATGCTGCATGTGTGGAACACTGGTCCGACGTGAGAGAGGGCCTGATGGCCCTAATCTGATCAGGTTAAATAAGTAAATAAGTAAATAAATATTCTATCTGTGGCTTAACGCAATAACCTTCAGTCTAAATTTTTCATGGAATTTTAGGTACATTGGGCAATCAGCTGTGTAGGTTTAATAGTGTTATGTCTAATAGAACTAAAGTCTAACGATATGGCTATGTTACCTACTGCTGAACCCCAAAAGGCATGTCTCAAGTAAGAAACTGATGACACTTATGGGAAACACGTTAACCAATCGTTACTTCAAGGTTGACTTTGAACAAAACCAGAGTAAGCCATTTACTGTAAAAATGGGCTTCCTCAAGGATCAGTTCTAGCACTCTTATTCTTCAACCTGTATACCAGTGACATACTAAACACGTGTTGGAAAACGTTTTGCTACCCCGATGACCTAGCCATAGCAATACAAACCAGCACACATCATGAAGTAGAAAATATATTGTATAGGGAGTTGAGAAAATCTCAACACATATTAAAAAGCATGGAGACTCCAGGCAAATGCACCCAAGACAGAAGTCTGCACATTCAACCTAAACAACAGAATTGAAAACCTATAGCACAATGTAAACTTTTGTCAACAGAGGATTAGACATAATTTCCATTCTAAATACCTTCATGCCTCACTGTATCTGTCTTTGATATATAACATACACTTGGAAAAAAGTAGCTCAAAGCTAAACAGCCGAAATAACATCATAATGAGACAATTTGGCACATCCAAATGTGCTCATGCATCCACTCCAGGCGCTGCAACTTTGACACTAGTATACCCAATAGCTGATTACTGTGCCTTGGTATGGCAAGTCAGAGCTCATACAATGAAAATAGACATCCGTTTGAATCAATCAATGAGAATTATTAAGTATGCACTAAAATCCACACACATACCTTATCTGCACACCGTTGGTAACATTGCACCACCTGAAATGCAACGCCAAGAAGCAACCAATGAAGAATAGAGGAAGCTGCTTCACTCCAACTATACCAAAGATGTTCCATTTCATACAGTCTTAAATTACCCTCCTCCACACTGCTAAAGATCACGCTCTCTACTGTGGTGTAACGGAAGAAACAAGAAATAGCTTGACAATAAAGAAGAGTGATGCTAGAGATGGATTGATGCAACAATAAAACATCAAGGTTTTAAAGCTCCATCTGCCAGTCTACCAGGGTGTGATTTGAACAGAACTGGGTGGACAAGACGGAACAGGATAAGCACTGGTCACACCAGGTGTACAGCTGCACAAGTGCGCATGTGTGAACTCCGAAATTTTCAGCCTGCGACTGTGGGCCACAAGAACAAACCGTACAACATATTCTCAGAGACTGCCCTGTGAGAAAGTATCCAGGACCATTCAGTGGCTTTATTAATGCTGCTCCCTCTGCTATCAATTGGCTTCATTCACTAGGTAATGAACTGTCATTAATTGCATCTTTATTAATTAACAACCTTAGTTTTGTATTTTAAATGTTCTCATTGATATAGTTATTAAATTATAAATTTCAAAATTCTAATCTATTGCCTTTGTATCTAAATCCTTAAATGTGTAATTGCTAAGTATATTAATTTCTTAATATTTGCTGTCATTGCTACATGATAAATAAATAAATAGCCAACTCTAACTGGAACTGGAACAACAGATGACTAAATAAATAAGAAAACAAATAATCAAAGTCTATCTTTAACTGGAACTACAGAATATGTCTTCTGGAAAACTAATGTTGTATCATAAACATATGAGCTCTTCTTGCAACAGTAATCAGTGTACACATTGGTGAAGGATCTTCCATGTTTTTCACATCTAGACCAGCCAAAGTCAATATGTTGATGAAATGGGAATATTAGCTTCACTCATTCCCATGAATATATTTCATGAGGGAAAAAAGTACAATAGTAGGCATTAGGTTATTACACACATAAAGTCCTTCAACTTGGTCATTACTACATGTCAACTGACTCCATACATGAAGCTGAAAAAAGTGGAATACATCTGCAAAATTTTATACATCTAGGGAATTGGCTAATTCGATCAGATTAGTTCCTATAAAACCACTGATAAATGTAGTCGAACTTTAGCAGAACGATTTTCTTAATTTTAGTGATCTTTGTCGATGTTATATTCATAGACAACAAAACAATTTGGGAGAGTCATTTCGTTCATTAAAGATAAAACAATTGTGATGCATCTGTGAGTGACAGGAAATGTGTACTACAAACTTTCCTTCAGTCCACAAGGTGTTCCGATATGACATCTAACACGAAGAGGTAAACATATGGTGAATCAAGACTTGCAACCCATTTTTAGAACATGTATATGATTATCTGCAGAAAAGGTCAAATGCCAACAGTTGTTAATGCACTTTATACATCCATCGAGTAGAGTATTTTATCATAACCTGTTATGAGGCCATCCATTAGACTGGGTAGAGTACTTATTACATAAAAATGATTATGCATAAAGTTACAGAGTGAGGAAAAACTTTTTATTTGAGTGTAAGAGTTATTTCATCGTCCTCTAATATGGACTAATAAATATAGTGGTAATTTTATATGGAGAATGACTTCATATAATGTAAAATACAGTATTATCTAACATTGTCTCTCTTCATATTAAAGTATGGCATATAGAGTGAAATGTAGAACATTCAGAACGTGCAATTACCGAAGTATCTAATTTTGTTGTGATGTCTAAAACGGCAAAAATAGGCATATTTCATACTTAATAAATCTCATCAAGACAACAAATATGATAAACGTCACTGAAACTCTTTCAGTACGAAAACAACCAATGTCAGAAAAGTGATAGAAAACTTTTAGATAGCCAAAATAATTGCGTTTATAATTTTAGAAGATAATGTCTAACATGAAACTGCAGAATAAAGCGTTAGCAGTATTAAAATCATTGGAACTTTTCTATGAAGTTCGATGTTTGTTTCCCACAAATTAGAATTTTTTTACATTGAATTTTATTTTTTTGAGCCTCATTGATATAAGCTAAAATGTGTTATACAAGATATTAGATACATATTTTCTTTACTATGTTAAAGACTGCTTAGAACAGTTGATACGAACTCAGTGAATGTACGTTAAAGTGAAATTGTAATCAGCAGACTTTCTAATGTATATTAACAGACTGAACACAAAAAATTGCAGCACACTCTATGACTATTAATAGTCATTCACTATTTTAAACATGCAATTTAATATAAGTGGTGTCATTCTTTAACAAACTTAATGAGAAGAGTGAGCATTACCACTCTAACTATGTTATTCATGGTCCTGTCATACTAATGGGAGCACAAAAAGTGTTGTGGGTATAAAATATGGATTTTTTTTGAAAAATATCAAACTGTGTTTGAATTTTTCTCTTTCATTTGATATGTGTTTCTTTGACTTTGGATAACTAAATATTTTTAATTTATTTTGAATTAATTTATTGTACAAGTAATTTCTACAGGTTCAATGAGCACATGTTCAGTTACAAGATATTTCAGGAGCTGTTTGCTGTAGAAGGCGGTTATGTATGTTGATTTGTAGTAAACATCCTACTGTGTAGGCTGGCTTCATTCGTTGCTTTGATATCACTTCCAGTTTGTGGTATAATGCATAGTATCATCCACACTTTCGTTAGGCGCTTTACACCTATCGTTGTGTACATTTGGACTTGCTGCTCATTGAGTTGTGTTTCTCTTTTTGACTCCACCAAAGTGAATATTAAGAAGAAAAGAAAGAAGGGAAATAGATTGTACAGAACATGTCTTGTTGACGTTTTCATCCAGGAAATGAGGTTAGGGCAAGCAACACTCAGAGTACTTCCCCATCAAATGCTTCCAGGAAGAAGCCTTAGAACAGTAATGAAATGTACAGTGAAACCAGTGCCAGTGATATCATCTTAATATTAGGTTTAAGTGTACTAAGTGCAATGTTTGAGCAAACTGTATGCTGTAATTTGTGTGCTTGAAGAGATAGGAATTTCTGAGAATGTCTTGAAGAGAAACTGTTTAGTTCTTGATTTGGAATCTCTTGTTCGAGCTGTAAGAGTATGGAAGAATTCTGAACATCAGAAAAATGAAGAAACAATAACATTTTTTTAGACGAACGTCAGTTATTTATGTGGGCTGAGATGTATCGGTAAAGGCCCCAGGGCTGGAAAAAGTTTGTGTGCTGTTATGAATCTGTCATGCTCCCCTTCTAGGTTTTCTAAATATACTGATGCTTTGGGGGGAACAGTAAAAGTAACTTCTGAAGAATCAATGAAATTTGCAACAGTGGTAGCAGTTGAAGAAAATGACGGTAGTTACGACACTTCTGTTGCATTGGGCGGATCATGGCAGAAAAGCGGCCATCAATATAAAAATTCTTGTACAGCTGCAATAAGTATTGATACTGGGTAGATGCTTGATACTGAACGTTGCCAAAACATTACAATTCATGCTCCAAAGTGAGTATCAACAGTGAAAAGAAACTACTGCAAGAACACAACTGTCAGAAAAATATGAAGGATTCAGTGGAGGAATAGTAAGTGCTTCAGCTGTGAAGATCTTTCAGCGCTGTCGAGAACAACATGGGTATAGCTATACTAAATTCATTGGTATCGGTGATTTCAGTTCATTAAAATCAAAAGTTGATAGTTGGCACTATGGTGAGCTAGCACCACAAAAGTTAGAATGTGTGTGTCATGCGCAGGAACGAATTGGTACAGTTGTGCCAGTCCCGACTACATCACAACCACCTCGCCGGCTCACTCTTGTGTGCCACATGCCAAGTGATTGATTCGGATGAACATCATTTCGAATGCGGGTCGGCAAAGGACGTTTGGTATTTGGTGTGTCAGATATTGGCTTTTCTCACACGCACGACTCCCAACTGGATAACTACACGCTCACTTCTTTTCCCAGATGGGGTGTATTTCCCAAGAGCAATAACGAACTCTGTGACGTGGATTAGCGGCCACGCTATTCACTACCTATTCGGTAATGACGAAAAGACAGTACTCGATTTTTGGTATTATCTCAACGAACGACATGCGATCTTCAAGAACCCTAAATACAGACAATATTTTTCTAATATTCTTGATAACTACACGCTCACTTCTTTTCCCAGATGGGGTGTATTTCCCAAGAGCAATAACGAACTCTGTGACGTGGACTAGCGGCTACGCTATTCACTACCTATTCGGTAATGACGAAAAGACAGTACTCGATTTTTGGTATTATCTCAACGAACGACGTTACGCGATCTTCAAGAACCCTAAATACAGACAATATTTTTCTAATATTCTTTGGAGCGCATTCCATAACCCGCCTCGCAGCTGGATTATCCATGACATGAGAAGGTAACCTACGAACCTCTTTCCAGTTTTCGCTTTTTATTGAGGCTGAACAAACAACGGAAACAACACAGCGAAGAGACGACAACCATCGAAAAATCCGAAGCGGGTTATAGCATGGAGCAGCCTTAAGTCGTAACGGGACGACTTTTATTATTCTGGTTATGTAGCCGGAGAGGCCTTTATCAATTTGTGTAAAAAAAAGAAAAAAGGCTACGTTGCTGTCTCTACAAATTAATGTGATCTATTGGTTATTTTCTCAATTCTACGTTTTTCATATGAGACTGACATTTATTTTAAGGGGTTTACTATTACATTATTTTTATAGGTTGCAATTAAAATATAATTTTGTATTCTTCATTTAGAAGAAGTATACAGAATGTATATTGATTGTTTAAACTATTTTGTTTTTGTACAACGGTTGTAAAACAATGCAGAAACTTAAAAAAAGTGGTTAGCGTTCAAAAATGGGTAGCATCTAAAAAAATGGTCAGACGACTGCTAGCGATAATCGAAAAATCCCGTTTCGAGGCCCTGTTCGGCAAAAATTTTCATTGTTGTCATTGCGTTATACAGCCGATGGTTGTCCATACTCGCAGCTGCAAAGACATTTAATGTATTTCATAAGGGCTGTTGTCGGTGCAGTATTTGTTACTTCGGACATTCATGTATGTCTGCATTATACTTCTGAATGACTCATGCCCTGCAGTATCGTGTTTATCCCCCGACAGCGAGCAAGTGACTTTCAATTAAAATATCTGTGCTGTATGTGAATTACATAAGAGATGTACGACAGCAGGTTGTAGACACACGATTGCCGACATATTGATGCTTAGATCTGGCCGTGAGGCGTGCTGGGGTAGCCAAATGATAAGGCAACCGCTAGCGATAAGCAGGAAATCCCGGTTCGAGTCCTGGTCCATCATAATTTTTCATTGTCGTCATTCTGTCATATATATCTGATGATTGTCCGTATTCGCAACTGCGAATACCTGTCATGTGTTTATCGATCGTTCCACTCTCGAATATCACGTGGCTAAAAGTAATACCTAAATCTTTCGTGTCAGCTCTCATTTCTCTCATTTTATCACTACAGTCATCCTTCCTTATGTTGTTGTTGTGGTCTTCATTACTGAGACTGGTTTGGTGCAGCTTTCCATGCTACTCTATCCTGTGCAAGCTTCTTCATCTCCCAGTACTTACTGCAACCTACATCCTTCTGAATCTGCTTAGTGTATTCATCCCTTGGTCTCCCTCTACGATTTTTACCCTCCACGCTACCCTCCAGTACTAAATTGGTGATCCCTTGAGGTCTCAGAACATTTCCTACCAACCGATCCCTTCTTCTAGTCAAGTTGTGCCACAAATTTCTCTTTTCCTCAATTCTATTCAATACCTCGTCATTAGTTTTGTGATCTACCCATCTAATCTTCAGCATTCTTCTGTATCACCACATTTCGAAAACTTCTATTCTCTTTTTCTCTAAACTATTTTTCGTCCATCTTTCACTTCCATACATGGCTACACTCCAAACAAATACTTTTAGAAACGGCTTCCTGACACTTAAATCTATACTCGATGTTAACAAATTTCTCTTCTTCAGAAACGCTTTCCTAGCCATTGCCAGTCTACATTTTATATCCTCTCTACTTCTACCATCATCAGTTACTTTGCTCCCCAAATAGCAAAACTCCTTTACTACTTTAAGTGTCTCATTTCCTACTCTAATTCCCTCAGCATCACCCGACTTAATTCGACTACATTCTATTATCCTCGTTTTGCTTTTGTTGATGTTCTTCTTCTACCCTCCTTTCAAGACAGTGTCCATTCCATTCAACTGCTCTTCCAAGTCCTTTGCTGTCTCTGACAGAATTACAATGTCATCGGCGAACCTCAAAGTTTTTATTTCTTCTCCATGGATTTTAATGCCTACTCCGACCTTTTCTTTCGTTTCCTTTACTGCTTGCTCAATATACAGATTGAATAGCATCGGGGAGAGGCTACAGCCCTGTCTCACTCCCTTCCCAACCACTGCTTCCCTTTCGTGCCCCTCGACTCTTATAACTGCCATCTGGTTTCTGTACAAATTGTAAATAGCCTTTCGCTCCCTATATTTTACCCTTGCCTCCTTCAGTATTTGAAAGGCAGTATTCCAGTCAACATTGTCAAAAGCTTTCTCTGAGTCTACATCTTTCTTCTAAGATAAGTCGTAGGGTCAGTACTGCCTCACGTGGTCCAACGTTTCTACTGAATCCAAACTGATCTTCCCCGAGGTCGGCTTCTACCAGTTTTTCCATTCGTCTGTAAAGAATTCGCGTTAGTATTTTGCAGCTGTGACTTATTAAACTGATAGTTCGGTAATTTTCACATCTGTCAACACCTGCTTTCTTTGGGATTGGAATTATTATATTCTTCTTGAAGTCTAAGGGAATTTCGCCTATCTGATACATCTTGCTCACCAGATGGTAGAGTTTTGTCAGGACTGGCTCTGCCAAGGCTGTCAGTTGTATCCTTCCTTATATAGGCGCGAATTAACAAAATATCCTTTCTTATATAGGCTCGAATTAACAAAGTATCTTCCCTTCAGGAGGCGAAATTGGCGACTGAAATTTCGTGACAAGATGTCACTGCAACGAAAAACGTCTTCCGTGATACTCTCTCCCGTTTTACGGGATTATACAAAACGAGCTGACCTACTTTGAACTTTTTTGAAGTCTTCCTTCTATCTGGTAAGTACTTTAGAAGAGGACAGACATACGTAGCGTAGGTAGTCTTTTTACTTGTTTTTCCGAATTTGATTCAGTATCTCTCCATTACTTCCTTAAACTAGCCATTTAATCGTTATTATTCTTCTCAAGCAATACACTTCAAAACCTTTTGAACGTTTATCATCCACGTTTCACTTCCATGCAATGTTACTCTCCAAATAGATGCCTTCAACGAAGATTTCCAAGAACTTAAATTGATATTTTATGTTAAAAAATTTCTCTCCTTAGGAGACACTTTTATTGCTATTGCCAAAGTACATTTCATATTTTTTTTCTTCTGCCAGCATCAGTTGCTCCCTAAATTGTAAAAGCCTCCTGCTACTTTCAGCGTCTCATTTTCTAATCTAATTCTCTCAGAATGACCTGTTTTTAAGAGATTATCCATGCGATTTTTTTTATCCTCGACATAATTACGTCATAAGAAAAATTTAAAATTTTTAGTTTTCTCCCTTATCTTTAATAGCTTTTCTAAATTTGTTCTCATTTTCTTCCAATACTTGCTCTACACTCAGAATGTAACATTGACAGTGGTGTGTGCCCAATTTTCACCTGACAGCAACACTGGACACAGAAATGGCACCACATGTTCATTCCAGCTGTCTCCCAGTTCCTACTGCAGCAGTGTAATGGACATATCCATGAGTGGAGGGTCCACGAGAATGGACATTTCCAGATTTCATTGTCATCGGCATTCGGGCTCAGTATCTGCCATGATAGCACAGGGTACCACTGTAACATAGCTGAATGGTCAACTTTGAGTCATTTTGAGAATTCTAAGAACTTTTGGCTCGTCTATAAGGGAAAATACTTTTGCTACCCATTCTTGAATACTTCTCGAGTGTTTGGGATCACCACTAAGCCGCATTAAAGAAAGACATCGAAGCAATGGAGAGGCATGCTGCTAGATTTGTTACCAATGTCTTCCAACAACACGCGAAAATCACAGAGATGCTTCCTGAACTCAAATGAGAATACATGGAGTGAAGACAACGACCTTTTTTTGAAACATTATTGAGAGAATTTAGAGAACTGGCAGTTGCGGCTGGCTGAAGAGCAGTTCTGTTGCCACCAACGTACTTTTTGCGCAAGGTTCCTGAAGACAAGATAGGAGGTATATTGAAATGTCCCCTTAGAACAATTATACATGACTGTGCTTAAACTGACACACTATATTTTTTAGCGCAACGCAATCTGACTTTCAATAATTCCTACAAGAGAATGGCCCTGACTAAATTAACCTATACGTTTCACAAATCACTTACCTCACAAAAATCTTCGTAACTCAAACTACTGCAATACAGCGAGCGCCAATACTGCTAGCTAAATAAAAGATTCAAACTACTGAAGGCACTAACTACTGATAGACATAGTTAGCAAATGAAATATTTTGATAGACAACAAATAATGTATTTACCTTAATAATATATGTAGCAGTTCATGACATCCCTTCTTACAAATGTACTGTTTCTGATGGACACCTAGTAGATAGTGTCGGAAGTTTCATGCGGCTTTTCGCGGATGATGCTGTAGTATACAGAGAAGCTACAGCATTAGAAAATTGTAGCGAAATGTAGGAAGATCTGCAGCGGATAGGCACTTGGTGCAGGGAGTGGCAACTGACCCTTAACATAGACAAATGTAATGTATTGCGAATACATAGAAAGAAGGATCCTTTATTGTATGATTATATGATAGCGGAACAAACACTGGTAGCAGTTATTTCTGTAAAATATCTGGGAGTATGCGTGCGGAACGATTTGAAGTGGAATGATCATATAAAATTAATTGTTGGTAAGGCGGGTACCAGGTTGAGATTCATTGGGAGAGTGCTTAGAAAATGTAGTCCATCAACAAAGGAGGTGGCTTACAAAACACTCGTTCGACCTATACTTGAGTATTGCTCATCAGTGTGGGATCCGTACCAGATTGGTCTGACGGAGGAGATAGAGAAGATCCAAAGATGAGCGGCGCGTTTCGTCACAGGGTAATTTGGTAACCGTGATAGCGTTACGGAGATGTTTAATAAACTCAAGTGGCAGACTCTGCAAGAGAGGCGCTCTGCATCGCGGTGTAGCTTGCTCGCCAGGTTTCGAGAGGGTGCGTTTCTGGATGAGGTATCGAATATATTGCTTCCCCCTACTTATACCTCCCAAGGAGATCACGAATGTAAAATTAGAGAGATTAGAGCGCGCACGGAGGCTTTCAGACAGTCGTTCTTCCTGCGAACCATACGCGACTGGAACAGGAAAGGGAGGTAATGACAGTGGCACGTAAAGTGCCCTCCGCCACACACCGTTGGGTGGCTTGCGGAGTATCAATGCAGATGTAGATGTAGATGTAGATGTAGACACATGTCCAGATCACCCGCTCTCAAAAATCCACCATCTCACTTCCCCACATCCACCACTGCTGGCGGCTCATCTCCAACTGCGCAACGCTACGCGCTGTTCACATCCAGCTGCCCAACACTACAATGGCAGACAACAATGCAAACTAGCCACAAACTGCACACAGCACAGCCAGTGATTTTCGTACAGAGCGCTATGTGGCGTTACGAATAAGAAAACCTAAACGTAGCCCCCATGGTCCCCACAAAAATGTTTACAAATTGTTTTGGGCAGTGGCCAGTACAGATTTGAAAAAAAATTTCATAATAACAATGACAAAGATATCAAATGCACACACTTATTGATACAATGTTGGTCAAAAGCTAAAATTTTCTCACAGTCCATAAAGACAGTCCTGATCGTTCATCACAGTAAAATAGCAGTGTTTTTCTCAAAGTCTGAGCAGTAAAAGAAAATGCACGCAGTAGTAGTGGATTTCCATGCAGTCTTGAAGAAGTAGTGTTGTCCTTCTAACGGAAAGACAGTGCTGACTCTTGACATGCAGGCAGGTAATGGGCCACAACAGAGCAAGCCCACAGCAGAGTCAGTCGAAGTTTTGAAGAATATTGGTAGGTAGATCATCACAGAGCAGACCACTGTAGTCCTGTTAGAAATTACGGTATTGCTGGGCCACCAGAGGTGCAGACCCACTGCAGTCCTTGTAGAAATAATGGTATTGGAGGGCCATCAAAGATGCAGACCCACTGTAGCCCTTGTAGAGACGCCTAGCAGCCATCCGTTGTGACTGTGTGGGTGCACGATCACCATTGAAGAGTCTTGTAGATAATATAGCAAGTCCATGAACCACCACTTGTGCACTCACAAAGTTTTTGGAATTGTCTTTAGTACCAGCAATGCTGTTATCCAGTCCCTTGCTGAATTATCAACACACGTGCAAGCACTAACAGTCCCAACTTCTCACATACTGTGCATATATTGTGACCAACAGAAACGTGTGCAGTGAAATGTAACTTACAAGTTACTTAATTTGATGAACTGGTGTCAATTACAATTTTATAACATAAGAATACAATAACAAAGGTACAAAATACAACATTAAAGATCATAACAATACAGATAACATTTGCAGTAAAACAGGCTTTACAAAAGAATAGAAATAAACATGCACATCAGTGTTACAAGAATAATGACATAAGTACATAGATAAAGATCAGAATAACTTTTGAAACATTAACTTCAAATATGAGCAACAAAACAGAACAGATAAATAATGTCTAAGCATCTTTACAAAGTAGATAACATATTATTAGAAAAATTCCACAACATAACTCATATCAGCTAAACACATAATCACAGGAAAAAGACAAATACACAAGAGTACACAAACACATAGTGGGTTTACACAAGGAAAGTACAGGGTTTGTTTTCAGTGTAACATTTGGTACTGCAGCCATTTGCAAACAAAACTTTCTTTACTTCTCAGAGCTCTCCCTTCATTCTTCATTATTTCCAAAAAGTCCTCTCTATACCTGCTTTCTGTACTTTTTTCGTATAACTTCTCAATGCATTTCTTCCAATTCATCGCAACTCATTCTCTTGTATAGTCTACCCCCTCTGAAGCTAACTTAAATCTACTGAGTTCACATGCTAAACTAAGGGACGAGGCAATGCAGCAGCACAAAACAATTAACGCAAACAGCAATGAGAAAAAAATGCAAATTGGCAAAGCAAGCAGCAGTAAATGTAAATTAACAGAGCAAATGCAACATTACAACTAATATGAGCCAATGTGCAGCAACAAGAAAAATAAATCAGTAGTAAAACTGGCTTAACAGAGGAATACAAAGTGAAATTCAGTAGCACTATGCCTGGCAAACAGCAGCAGCAAATGCTATAACTTATACCTAAACATGACAAAGCTCAACCAGATAAAATATTACAGTAAAGATGGCCATGTCTAATACCTATGTCACATCTTAGTGTCTATGTAATTAAAGTGGTGCACCACTAAAACTTATTCTATGAAATAAATTACCAAGTACTTGAAAAGAAAATTATGTATGCAGTTCCTGTGAAGGGAAATGTCTTTTTGTGCTCCCTCATTTTTTTGGAAGTATATCACAAAATTATTATTTACTGGGTCTGTAGACAGAAAATGTTTATATTAATACATCTATAAAATTTTATTTTAACCAATGCTGCAGTGCAGCTAGAAACTAGATATTATACAAAATAGGCAAAGCAAGGCGTGAAACATCATTATACAAAATAGGCAAAGCAAGGCGTGAAACATCATTCACTAGCCATATGACATTTCATTATGCAGTAAACAATCTTTCAAGTAGCAAGACAGTAGATGTGAAGTGTTTCTCATCATTTCATTTCAGTAAATGTCATAAATTAAGAACTCTACAGTGTAATCATGTTTTCAAGTTTGAGCGTGTCATATTTGCGATGCTTTCTGCAAAGGAATGTCAATAGCGAGGTTAATGGCCTCTTTTTTCTCCACCTGTGCCTCTGAAAGGCACACACTAATGGCTTTTTTCCAGGCGACTCTCGCACAGCTGGGTGCTTACAGTGCATTACGTCAAGGTGACCTACCTTCCTTACCGAAATATTTACGACATCAGTTTCCGCTACAGTGACAGTTTGATACAAATAAAATTTCACAGGTCGAAATATTTGCGTTACAAATATGTAGAAACAAAATCCTATAAATATAACAGTGTCAAAAAAATTGTCACCGGCATTGTGATGCATTCACGCATTTACACACATTTCATAACTTTTAAAGTACGATTCTTGGTTTCCAACATCCTTTTTCACAAGTCAGAGCCCCTAACTACTACACATTATTCCTTATCTTATTACACATATACATATTTGTCGACACTTCTTCAATATTTCATCATAATAAATACATAGCATAATCAAATTCCTCATATAGCATCAGCTTATTGATCATAAACATACCTCAACAGCATTATACACATTGTCATCGTAATAGTAGCATCATAAAACCTCCATAGCGTTCTGCAATAATTTCAAACCCTAAAAAAAATTCTCTGCTCATTTCAGTAGTGGAAAATCATTATCCCATACCAAATACATCATTCAAAGCTCTCATAGTATCACAATGGTTCCGAAAAATATAAACTGTTCACAAAGTACAAACAAAATACAATTTCATAAGTGTGAAATTATCCAACTGTGTAATTGCGTAAACATGTGTCACTGACATAGTAAAAAAAATTTTGTTTCTCTGTTAAATAATCAGATAGCTGTGTAATTCTGTGTTAGAGAAATATGGTACCGATGTGTAAAGTTGTATAAGCAAATGCCATATTAGCTAGGACTCCTTGTGCTTGCCAAAACGTAGTACACAGTGTAGGCGTGTACCCCTGAGGATTAATGTAATTATACCCTCAGGTGTTACAGATTACAGCAATGGAATGAAATGTATCATGGAAAACTTTCTTTGTAATTCAAAAATCTTGAAAAATAAGTACAAAATTAATCACTCAAATGCGTGTCCTGTAGCGCTAAATGTGCGTCTTGCTGTAAGATAATTCTGTGGAAGTGTCGTAGTTATCGTCCTCTGTAAGCAAAGTTCTGCTGAAGTCGATGTACTTACCTCATCATAAACGAAATTGAAATGCTTTGTGTATAGATATCGTAGTTATTATGTACCTTACCGTGATCAAGAAAGTACTATAGTGTAACGTATTGTTGTGCTATGAAAAAGGCTGTCTCATTGTAGCTATACCACAAAAGTTACTACTAAAATGTGTTTTACTTTCCAGAATAATACAGAAAAACTGTGCAGATATAAAACAGATACACCGCAAAAGCAACAATGTAAATTGTGTCACATATTAGTAACATCGTGATATAATCGTGTAGCTATCAAAGAAACCAAATGCTAAGTCATCTTTAATCTCACCGAATGTACTTCAAATAAAGAGTATCTTTTCAAGTACCAAAATGTTGCATTAAAATCTCATTAGCAGTATATGTTCTATGTATGTAAGCCTGATAGTCGTTACGTAATCGAGCAACTAACAAGCAAGAATGTACAAATAACAACACTGTGTCATCTGTTCACTATAACAATGCATTCGTAATTTTTGTTTAAAAATGTTCCCTAGGTTCTAGACTGGATATTTAACTTCAAACATTGTTGCATGTTAACAGTTTCTTAAGTCTGACAAAGCATACTTGAAATGTGAAGTGAAAAGTTTTATGGCAAAGACAAAGTTAAAAAGCAGATTATCTTTCAATAAACGGTTTTACATGTGAAATGGGGTGTAAACCTTTACGCTTCCTAGTACGCAGAGTTTCAACTTCAACGCAATTATCATGTGGTATACGTCGGATTCTGTAAGGTCCATTGTAAACTAGAAAGAATTTGTGACCCAAGTGTTTCTTCTTATGTGACAATGAATGAGCTTTAATGAGAACTTTCTGTCCAATATATAATTTCTTTGCATTTGCTTTACCGTGTAGTTTTCTCCTTTTGTCTGCTGCAGATTTTATATTATTAATAGCCAAATCAATTATGTCTTTGTGTCGAAGTTTACGTGTATTCGGGAAAGGTACAAGCTCTCTGATTCTGTTAGGTGGTTCTTCATTCTTCAGTACTAGAGTAGGTGGTGAAGCAGTCGAGTCATGAGGCATTTCATTCAGCACGTTTTGAAATAAGTGTAAATATCTGTCCCAATGCTGATGCTTTCTGTGACAATAAAGTCTGCAAAGCTTATTGATTTCTTTCATAATCCGTTCAGACGGGTTACAATGTGGTGAGTACAATGAAATAAAAACAGGTTTGATTTTATGGTTCCAAAGCATGCATGACCAAACAGCAGATCTGAATTGCGGTCTGTTATCTGAAATGGCTTTACTAACGTGTCCAACTTCACGCAAGAAATTTTTAACAAAGGCTTTGGATACAGACTGTCCAGTGGCTTTACGTAACGGAGTGAAAGAAACAAATTTTGAAGTAAGTTCAACAGCGACCAGAACGTACGAAAACCCATTCGATGTTCTGACAAGGGGTCCCAAGAGATCAACAGCAGCAAATTCTTTTAATTTAGAAGGAATGATAGGAAACAACGGAGCACGACGTGAGATAGTAGATGGTTTCGCCTTTTGACAAAGTTTACAAATAGACAAGACTCTTCGAATTGTCTTTTCCATATTGTTAAAATAACAAGTCGTTCGAAGAATATTATAACATTTTCGTGGACCATAATGTGCGTAGCTGAAATGAATGTACCAAATGAGCTTATTAACAAAATCATCTGGAATGCAAAGTAGCCATAGCTTGTCATCAACAGTGCAGCGTTTGAAGAGTATGCCGAATCTGAGTGTGTGTCTTTTCATGCCATTTACTTTTGATTTCTTTCCAAATCGGATCTTTATCTTTTTCATGAGCAATGTCCTTTAAAGATGAAGTTTTCAAAGGCGACTTTCTGAATGTAAAGAATACTGAAATTTTTCTCGAGGTTGCCTTCTGTGTTACTTTTCCCAAGCCCAGCCGGTGCGCGTGACCATGCGTCCGCAACAATGTTCTCCTTGCCGGGAATGTAGACTATTGTGAAGTGTAATTCTTGCAGAAACAATGCCCAACGTTTTAACCTGGCATGATTTAATTTTGAAGACATAAGAAATTGTAATGCACGATGATTACTGTATACTTTTACGTGCTTACCAGAAAGAAAGAAACGGAATTTGTTAAATGCCCAAACCATAGCTAAGGCTTCTAATTCAGTAACGGAATAATTTTTTTCAGATTTTGTTAGCACTCGGCTATCAAAAGCAATGGTTTTATGAACAGTAGTGTCATTTTCTTTGGCTACTTGAAATAAATGGGCACCAAGACCGACTTTAGAAGAATCCGTGCTAAGGCAGAAATCTTGTGACAGATCTGGAAGAACTAGTATTGGCGCGTTAAGTAGCGATTCTTTCAAAGAATTGAATTCCAACTGTGCTTGTTCGTCCCAGTTCCAAATAGTATTTTTTCCAGTGAGAGAACAAGGTTTTGGTGTAACTAGAATTTGCATATTCAGAAAACGACGGTAAATATTTACGAGACCTAGAAAACTGCGGACTCGTTTTTTTGTAGATGGAACTGGAATGGCTCTGTTTGCTTCTAACTTTTCAGGATCCGGCTGAATGACTTCAGAAGAAATAATATGTCCCAAAAACTTCACCTTTGTCCTACCGAATTCAGACTTTTCCAAGTTAACTGTAATTCCAGATTCTGCAAAAGTATGAACACGCTGTTAAGGATGCGATTATGTTGTTCCCATGAGGCTTCTGCTATCAGAATATCGTCCACATATAAGGTGATGTGACGTTTTAAGAACTCAGGGAATATGGAATTTAGCCTGCGAAGAATGCTGCCGAAGAAATGTTCAAACCAAAAGGAAGTTTCCAAAACTGATAACAAACGCCGAAACAAAGGAAAGTTGTGTATTTTCTACATTCTGGATAAAGTTCTATCTGATAAAAGATGGATCTGAGATCAATAGAAGACAACACTTTTACACCATTAAAATTTTGAAGAAGTTCTTCCAACGTTTGCAGCCTGTCTGTTTCAGGAATTATGATAGTATTGATATGTCTCGAATCTAAGACAAGCCTGATCGATCCATTTTTCTTCTCAACAACATGTAATGGATTGTTGTATGAGCTTACTGCCGGCTCAATAATGCCGTCGTCAAGCATAGATTGTATTTCTGTTCTAACACGGTCACTATAATGTGCCGGATTTACATATGGTCTAACACAAAATTTAGTATACTCACGAACACGAAATTGGTATTGAAATCCCTTGATTGTTCCTGTTTTGTGAGTAAAAACTGTGGAATGTGCTTGTAAAATCTCAAAAAGGTCTTGCCTATCAGTGTCATTACAATTCTCAATTGTTTGAATTTTATTCTGAATTAACTCATTAGTATCAAATGCGCTGTCGATATCATCCCTGTCAGTACTTGCAGAGTGATTGTTAGTGTCAAGTTCCGTTGAAAATTCCGAACTGTTGTCTAACAGGAGGTAAAGCCGATTAATTTCTTAGTCATGGTTTGAGAGCCAATCTTCAAATTTCAAAGCTATTGACTTACCTTCTTTCTCTAAACTTATTTCAGCATCGTGAAAGTTTAAGATTGCTTTGTATTCACTAAAAAAGTCTACTCCCAATATAATTTCCGTCGACAATAACGGAACAATAAGAAAGTTCGTAGAGAAGCTGCGGCTTTGACAAAAGAATTCTAAGTTGTTTTGTTGGCGTACATCTACACTTTTTCCAAAGATTGCACCTTGTAATTTAATCTTACGTAAAGGAAGTGTGGAGCAATCGTTCGATTTGTTGCATTTTCTAAAGGCTGTTTCACTAATTACTGAAATGGGACTGCCAGAGTCAAGTACTGCCGTAAATTTTACGTCATTTACTGTAATGTGAATCACAGGATATGCAATGTTGTTATGTTTTACGTCGTGTTTTTGGAGTAAGATGTCCCTAATGTCTTCCATTGTTACTTAATTACTAGCTACGGCAGCTGTGTTGTCAGTTTCATTAGTACGTTTTGTGGCTGCCAGTGGTATGAGTCATTGCCTATTGTCTCTTTGATGGCGCGCGTCGTTGTTGGGATTTGGAGACCTAACTTCTACAAATTCACCTTGTCAAGAGGGCCCCGCCCTGTTTGAATCTCGCCAGTTCTGATGCAATTCAGGTCTGTCGTTACGATTATATAGTATGTTGTCATGTCGGTAGATTCCATAGTTTCTTTCTTGTCGGTCACGTGGTGGAGAATTTCTCCCTGAATCGTAACTGCGCGCTGGACCATTGCGTCTAAAGTTATTCTGTCTCCCTTGATAATAATTATTTTGGTTCCCATATTGTCTGTTTCTCTGATTGTCTCTGTGATAGTCACTACCATGGAGAGGTGATCTTTCCCTGTAATTATTACTACTCTGCCAACAGTTCTCATACGGGTAGTGTCTGTTTTGGTCACGATTTGTGTTGTGAGAATAGCCTTGTCATGTCCAGTTATTATTTCTTTCATCGCGGAATTGCGATGGGTGTGACCTGTAAATGTTGTGTTCCTGTTTTCGCGTTCCGCGATTGTCAGTGTCAGTTTCTAATATTCGTAAGAGTCCATGAAAAGTTTCAATGTCGTCTTTGCAACGTCCTGCCAAAATAATATGTCGTAAATGTTCAGGTAATTTGATTAAGCAATTGCGGATGAGTTCTGAGGGGCTGTATGGGTTTGACAGGTACTAATTCTTGTGCAACATGTCTTCAAAATATTTCACAAGACTGGAGAATTCAGATTGTTCGAAATGTTTCATCATTATGATGCTATGTTTTACTCGGTCTTGTGTAGCTTGAGAACAATATGCTGAGAGGAAGGCATGATAAAATTCTCCTTCGCTGTGGCAATCGTGAATGACGGATCGCATTCTTACAGCTGGTTCATTCTCTAAATAGCCACACATAAATTCTAATCTGTGCTCTAATGACCAGTTGGGCAGAAAACAATGATAGAATTGATGAAGCCACGCTTGTGGATGAATGTCGTTGCCGGAATTCTTAAATGTTTTGAATTTACGTGTAGTAATAAACAGCTTATAGTCAAAATCATCATGTCGGCGAGTTGCATATCGGTCATTGTTACTTCGTTTCGGCGGTCAAAATTCGGTGTACCTTGCCAATTTTTTTCATAATTTCCGAAGTACCCCGTGTTATTATTTTGTGGCTGCTCCGTATTTCTATGTCCCTCTTCACGTATTGGAGCGCGAGTGTCCTCTGAAATACGTAATTCTTGTATTACCTGTGTCAGCTGATCTTGTTCTTCCCGGATTTCTCTTTGGTGTTGCGTATTAATTTGATTCTGATTTTATTTGAATTTCCTAATTTGTTCGCACTCTTCTGTGTCATTAAAGACTACCAGTTTTGTGTCATTCAGATGATCATCTACCTTTGTAGATAAATTATTTAGCTGATCCGAAAGTTCAACTACTTTCTCTAATAATGAACTAATTTCCTCCATGTGTCTTTCTGAACCAATTTTCTGAGTATCTACTGTGTCCTTTAAGTTTTCCTGAGTTTTTGAAAGTTGCGTAACCGAATCGGTAGATGCAACTGAGTCAATTTTAGCTTGCAAGGTCTCATGATTTTGATGAACAATAGTTTGCAGTTCTTTTATGGCTGCTTCATGATTCTGTAATGCATTTTCATGCCACGAAAAAATAGGTTGAAAATGCTCACAAATTTGTGTTTTTGCGTCATTACAGACTTTTTGACATTTCGGTTCGATTTTAAGTAACTCAGCAGCTAAACCTTCTCGTGTTTGTTCCAATGAGTCTAACTTTCGAAGCTGTTGCTGTGTTTGTCTCTGATTTTGTTCCATCGTGTCTAACTTTTGAAGATTTTGTTGCATTGTGTCTAACTTTTGAAGATTTTGTTCGATTGTGTCTAACTTTTGAAGCATTTGTCCCATTTGTTGTATTAATTGTAACAACAGTGCGCTGGTGTCTGAAACATGTGCCTCAGTGCTTTTTGGCAGTGAATTTGCACCGGCAACATTCACATTTTGACAAGCAGAAAATGTGTCTTGACTTATTTGGGAAAACGGTGAGGACCCAAAACCTGAATCTACAGTATTTGCGAGATAGTGTCCTGTCATTTCGGATTCCTGAGGCGAGCTGTTGCCGACCGATCGATCGATAATGCTTCCCTGTTCACTAATTGTTTCACTGTCTACGCCATTATTTGCTGCCCGCTCCATTTCCCTATGCACAATTACCAAATTACTACTTCAAATGGCTGTTAATTCATTACACAGTGGTGCTGATAAGCTACGCTCATTGTCACTATTATTTCTCAGTTTACTTTGGAGCCTAGTGTTACGTTTTTCACACGCCATTATTGTCACAATATTTCACACGATAACACAGAAAAGCACAATTTGAGGAGCAAAAATATGAGAACACATTAACATAGCATTGAAAATAATATCTAGTTAATTGCAAGTGCAGCTGCGAAATACTTGGTGCAAATCTACATGCATGCCACAACTGTTTTACTGTACAACAATGAAAGACTGCATCTACAAAGGAGATTCTGTCTACAATTCGCGCTAGCAATAAACAAAAGCTACACCAATTATACAAACTACAAGAAAAAATCAGAAGATTCCAGGTTCAAATCCTGGCATGGTCGCCATATGAAACGTCCCCTTAGAAGAATTATACATGACTGTGATTGAACCGACACAATATTTTTTAGCGCAACGCAATCTGACTTTCAATAATCTTCATTACTCAAACTACTGCAATACAGCGAGTGCCAATACTGCTAGCTAAATAAAAGATTCAAACTACTGAAGGCACTAACTACTGATAGACATAGTTAGCAAATGAAAGATTTTGATAGAGAACAAACAATGTATTTACCTTAATAGTGTTCAAAAGTCATAATATATATAGCAGTTCATGACATCCCTTCTTACAAATGTACTGTTTCTGATGGACACACGTCCAGATCACTCTCAAAAATCCGCCATCTCACTTCCCCACATCCACCACTGCTGGCGGCTCACCTCCAACTGTGCAACGCTATGCGCTGTTCACATCCAGATGCCCAACATTACAATGGCAGACAACAATGCAAACTAGCCACAGACTGCACACAGCACAGCCAGTGATTTTCATACAGAGCGCTACGTGGCGTTACCAGTAAGAAAACCTAAACAGCCTACTTACAATATAGACAGTCACTTTTCGCTTGCTACAGTTGCGAGTGGAACAAGAAAGGCAAACATTAGTAGTACTACAAGGTACACGCCGTGCATCGTGTGCTGACTTGCATAATACTTATGTGGATGTAGCAAATATTTGTGATGTTTTGAAGCGAGTACTTGTGCCATATCTTCAAGGTATCCACGACGTTATCTTACAACAACATAACCCAGGACTGCTGTCAGTGTTGTAATGACGCATCTTGACAGAGAGGATATTCGCCTGTTGCACTGGGCAACACGTTCTCAAGATTACTCACCTTCAGAAACTATCTGTTCATGGGTTACCGAGAAAGAGGCACAGCAGCCATGGATAGCAACTACGATTGATGTGGTGTAGATGTCATTAAGCTGCATCTGGTAAAATCCACGTGGCCAGGGCGTACAATCTTCCATCCACAATGGGAGGATGTAGTCCTTATTATTCGTCTTCATATACAACACAGTGCTATGTCGCATGGTGTCTTGCCCCAGCTAGAGGACCCACCACTGTATGGTACTTGTAGCATACAAATCATAGTGTGCCACGTTTTATTAGACTGTTTTATTTTCAGACCATAGGGCAACAGATGTTTGCAGACAGATTTAGGCACTAGTTACTTGACAATTAAACGTAAGTGGTATGATTTTCAATGTTTGTGAATTGTCCTACTTTTTGCCTAAACTTTTGGGCAGAAATTTTGGGTGTGTTATTCAGGGTCGCTGGCTCACCCATGTTTCATGTAAGTGATGAGCCAGTCACATCTCCCTTGGTAGTTATCTTAGCTCTTCTCTTGTATTACTTGCGTTTTATTTACAGTTTCAGAACATTTTAGTGATTTTATGTTACTGTAAGGGATATGAGATAATGTAATTGCGGGTATGACCGCTAGAGATGTTGGGAGTGAGTGAGTGTAATTCTATAGGGTTACGCCTCTTCCTCTGACATTTTTAGCCATTTTAACCACATTTGTTGCCACTAATCTTCGCTTGGGTGCTGATAAATGAGCTGTCGAGTGCCTGTAAACTGCAAACACACACATACTCCAACATAAAGCAGCATGTAATAATATACACGTATCTGTCAGCCGAGATCAGTTTGACTCGATGCTCAGCCATGTTGGAGTCATTGTGGCTGCCAATAAGTAGCAGTTCTATTGCACCTCGAAATTAGTATACTGTATATGCACAATAAGTAAAATTTCGTTGTTTTTAATCTTCTGGTGTTTCAATATTATGACCAACAGAGTAAAAAAGTAAGTGAATGAGTTAAGTGTAATTAACACTCACTCACTGTTACTAGCAGGCTGTGAACTTTCCCAACTCATTTTGTCGTAGGAAGCAGAGCAGATGCTGAACCGCGTATGGCCACAGCTGCTGCGACTGCGCAAGGAGCGGATATTGCATACGCGTGCCACACAAGAGTTGGAAAGTGCCAGAAAGCAGGTGGCCGAACTGGAGGTGTTTGGGAGGAATCGCACAGTAGCGGCTTACGAACAGCTGTCTGCCGATGGCGTGAAGCTGGCGGAACACGTGCAGGAGCGCACGGAACAGCTGGCTGCACTGCGCAACGACGCCGAGCGGGACCTGCAGCAGGCGGCGCACCTGCGTGAGTCACTCCAGGGTGCTCACCAAAACGTTGCCGACACGCGCCGCGGCGTTTTGCGCGCCTCCATATTCCTGCAGAAGGTGCGTACACACACATCAGTAGCATAGCAGCTGGCACTATACCAGTTTAAGTGTCAGCCAAGATCTTCCGTGTACCACACCGGTAGTACAGCAACTTGATCTACAGCTGTGCCGCCATAGGGGATTAGCCGAGCGGTCTAAGGTGCTGCAGTCATGGACTGTGCGACTGGTCTCGGTAGAGGTTCGAGTCCTCCCTCAGGCATGGGTGTGTGTGTTTGTCTTTAGGATAATTTAGATTAAGTAGTGTGTAAGCTTAGGGACTGATGATCTTAGCAGTTAAGTCCCATAAGATTTCACACACATTTGAACATTTACATCTGTGCCCATCACTTCATGGAGTTTACTTATACCTTATCAGTAGCAGAGCAGGTGGTGCTACATTTATGCCCATCTCTCCATGCCAAAACAGTTTACCAGGGGAGCATACACCCAACCAATCAATGATACTGCTCATCGTTCACATGACTGGAGTACATACTCAAGTCCATTTTACGTGAGTGGCTCTCTCGTTTCAATCAACTGGAAATGGCAAGTGAGTACTGCAGTGCCCTTGGTATTATACATATAGTGAGACACTCTTATCACAAATTGTCAATTTTCTTTAGAATGTTGACCCCAAAGTTACATGTATTATGGTCACTGATTGCTGTGAACGTGGGCTTATGCCATGCCACCCTTATTTCTGTAATAACATTAGTAGCAAAATTTATTTCAAATGGTTCAAATGGCTCTGAGCACTATGGGACTCAACATCTTAGGTCATAAGTCCCCTAGAACATAGAACTACTTAAACCTAACTAACCTAAGGACATCACACACATCCATGCCCGAGGCAGGATTCGAACCTGTGACTCTAGCAGTCCCGCAGTTCCGGACTGCTGCGCCAGAACCGCACGGCCACCGCGGCCGGCAAAATTTATTTATAATCAAAGTCAAAGTCACAATGCATGTTCATGACAAAGGTGTACAGTAAGTGTTCCACACTAGTAAAACTGAAAAGTTTTGAAAAATATCGTCCAAAAATTATAAAAAAATCATTAACATCATTAAGGAATTAACAAAATAGCATAGTTTATTTGTAATCAAAGCTAAATTTGCAATAAATATTCTTGACAAATGTGTGGGGTAAATCTTCCACACTGATGTAAACTGAAAGATTGGGAAACTATCGTCCAAAAATTATAAAAGATCATCACTTACTTACCTGGAAACAAGAAACTAAAAAAACCACTTGAAACAATATTTAGAAAGCAGTACAAGGCTCATTTTTAGTTCCTTCTTTGTGACTTGTTTTCTTTCTAAGTCCCAAATGATATCTGAAACTATTTTCCAGCAGAATTGCCTTTTGAATTGTTGAAACAGCTTTCATAAAATATTTTTATTTGTTTACATTCATATCTACACACTGTGTATGCTCTTTCTATGTTGAGGTTTTTAAACTATTGACAGTTATATTACTTTCAGAAATTTGTGGTCTCTTGTGACAGAAGACTTGCAAGGAAAATATCTAACCATCACACAACCTACACAGTGTATCATGCAAACAAAGTAAACAATAAAATAATAATTGAGAAGACATGAATAAATTAATACAACAAGAGGGAATGCAGCATGAGTTGGTTAGCTTCAATGTTCCTGTGAAGGAGATCATGACTCTCTTGTCATGAGGTGCATGTCAAGCAGAGGTTCCCATGCTGTTGCAGCACCTACCTCCTTTCTTGTGCTATAATCCCTCATCTCTGACTATCCTTACTTCTTTTGCTCTCCTTCCCATGGTGACATGATATTGATCTGGCTAATACTCTCATATGTTGTGGTTTGTTTTCCTCTTCGTCCATTTCTTTACATCAGCTTTTTGGTTGAATTTTTCATCCCCTTTGGGGTTTAACATCCATTTACATCTTTTGATCCACAGTATGATCTGACTCGGGATGAACGCCTTCCATCGTGCCACCTGTCTACAGAAGTAAAGATCTGCTGTACACAATAACAATTAAGGCTTGTTTACATGCTTCAAAGCCCATGTTGTAGATACTCTGACATGGTGGGATCGTCAGGTACCCTTCCAAAAAAGCCTCAACACAGGAATCATACTTCTGGTACTTGAGCTACTAACTTCCTGCACTGCCAAGAAGTAGATGCCCATTCTGTTGGAGCATCACTACTCCTGGCAATGGCTGTCGTGCCAAATGACAGTTGCTGCAGCTGGGTGGTGCCTGTGGAGATTGCCATGGATTGGAGTGTGTGGCATCAGAGAGGATGTTTCGCACATGAAATGCATGAGATTACACTGTCATAATGGCCTTAATGATCCAGCTGTCTAAAGAGACAGGTACTGACATTTCAATGTAGGCACATAATGCAGCTGATTTCCCTACGCTGGTGGGACCGATAGCCTTGCAGTTTAGTCCCTTTAATCTCCAAACTAACCAACCAACCCTACACCATCTGCCCCTTGGCAAGAGAAACAAACCATAAGAATGGTAATGAAACACTTAAATCTATACTTGGTGTGTACTAGAACAGATGAATTTAATTTTACAGTGAAGAAACCATTATTTATCATGGAAGAAATAGAAGACAAAATTGAAGTGGACTCATTAGTTACTTGTGGTTATTACTCCACATAAAACTTTGATTGTGGTACAAGGATTTACCTTTCATAGAGACCTTACACTCCAGCAGACTAAAAGCTATGAGCTAATCTAGAACAGCAAGGTACACATTTTGTCTATCAAATACAAAAATGTCCAAAAGATATCCAAATAGGTACAGATGTTTTTATCTTAATTATTAAAGGAAATATCTGCTCAGCCCTCCTCCCTCTGTCCCAGAGAATGTTAATG
The DNA here is from genome assembly GCF_021461395.2 of Schistocerca americana. Lineage (NCBI taxonomy): Eukaryota > Metazoa > Arthropoda > Insecta > Orthoptera > Acrididae > Schistocerca > Schistocerca americana. Next base: position 153,920,033 of record NC_060126.1, on the reverse strand, counting down.
CTGTGACATAGAGATGCAATGCAAAACCTTTCATCCTACTGTTCATGAGCTATTTCTGGTGCTCATGCTTTTACAGGTACATCATGTCATCCTACTGCGCAACAGACCTAAAATGCAGAAACAAGGACATTCCTTCATGAAGGTCATCCTTGGAAAAAACCACCTTTGTATGTAGATTGTATGCATCGCCATCCCCCACTTTCACCAGATTGCTCAGTGCTTAAAAAAAAAGAAAAGAAACTGCAAGAATATAAATTAGTTGAAAACATGCATCCAGTTTACATGGTGACAAATTATGCAAAATTCACAGCTGTTACCCGTTCTGCCTTGGATAAACTAAATATACCACAGCCCTTTCCCTCCTCTGAAGCACCATTTTTGGAAACAAAATCCCACACCCACATGGAGAAGCAGCTCCATCTACCATTTTCCACCGAGAGAGCTCCCTCTTACGGCTCTCTTTGCTGAAACCTATTGATAAGAAACGTTATACCAACCAGTGGCTGAAGGTATCACAGCCTGTGGATCTGAGGGCTGCCCACTCTTCGTTTGTTCCTACAGCAACAAAGCACAAGCCTTCCCAAGAATATCGACTGCCAAAAGTCAAAGAGAAGAAAAGAAATTTTGGGAGAAGGGTACTCTGGAGCCCCAGAGGTGCCTGATACCTGCACACCATCAGATTCTGAATCAATTTTGATTTGTGAGGTAACCCTACTGGTGACTAGAAGTGATCCTAGAACATGACCAATTGTCTTATTCTGTTCACAGCTAACCAGGACAGTCTCTACAAGGTGATCCAGTGGAACTGTAATAGATATTTCTGTCATGTGCCAGAACTACAACGACTCATTTCCTCCTCTTCTGTTCTCTGTATTGCTCTCCAAGAGACATGCTTCACTGATGGCCATCCACCAAAGCTCCAAGGTTGCCATGTATTCTGTCAGAGTGATACAGGTGCCAAGCAGGCACCTGAAGTTATCTACACATTCGTTCACACAGATATCATCAGCGACTGTATCTCATTGGAAGCAGTAGTGGTGAGAGTGCAAATGGCCCCACGGATTACCATTTGTAACGTTTATTTATCTGCAGACAGACCACTTGTTTAATTTGAGATGAACATCTTAATCCTACAACTTTCCCCCACTTTTCTCTCGCTTGATGATTTCAATGCACGCGAGTCTCTGTGGGGGAGTTTGACTTCTTCCGATAGGAGTCCTCTGAGTGACCAGTTTCTTTCTGATCTTGACCTGTTTTCCGTCTATGATGACACTATATAAACTTTATTGTTGTACATAACATCTTTCAGCTATCGGCCTTACAATCTCTTCACCCAGTCTCATGGGCCTCCTACAGTGTCTGTGCTTTGTTGGCAGAACACTTAGAAGATGCGACAAACCCACTAAAGAGACAGCCTACATTACACTTGTCCGTCCTCTGCTGGAATATTGCTGCCCAGTGTGGGATCCTTACCAGGTAGGATTGACGGAGGACATCGAAAAAGTGCAAAGAAGGGAAGCCCGTTTCGTGTTATCGCGCAACAGGGGTGAGAGTGTCACTGATATGATACGCGAGTTGGGGTGGTAGTCACTGAAACAAAGGCGGTTTTCTTTGCGGCGAGATCTATTTACGAAATTTCAATCGCCAACTTTCTCTTTCGAATGCGAAAATATTTTATTGACACTCACCTACGTAGAGAGAAATGATAATCATAATAAAATAAGAGAAATCAGAGTCCGAACGGAAAGACTTAGGTGTTCTTTTTTCCCACGCGCCATTCGAGAGTGGAATGGTAGAGAAGCAGTATGAAAATGGTTCGATGAACCCTCTGCCAGGCACTTAAGTGTGAATTGCAGAGTAACCATGTAGACGTAGAAGTAGATGATAGCTAGCTTTGTGACTAAGACCATTATCTGGTGATCGTGTCGCTTCCTTGGTACCACCTGATGGGCCAGTTACCATGTTAGCCACTTTGAAGAGCCAACTAGAAACTGTATTCATTTCCTGTCAGCTTTGCACCCTCTTCATCTGACTGTATCAGCAAGGTTGTAGAATATGTGTCCAATATGATTATCCTATATTATTATCACCATATCCCTTTCCAATCACCTCTTTCGCCATCAGCTGGTGTCATAATGGACAAAAGAGAATGCAGCAGCCATTAAGGACCATCAAAGACCATTGAAGAGACTCTAACAAAATTGTTCACACATCACTCTCCTCACTTTTAAATGAATTTACTATAAGGCTCACCATCTAATGAAGCACAGTGAGAAGGAAACCTGGGAGTGCTATGTCTCCTTGCTGCAAACACATGCCTCTTTGTCACAGGTGTAGACCAAGCTCTGTAGTTTTCTGGGCCCCGAAAAATCAACAAGTGTATGCATCTCTTCCTTTGGGTTAGTCTTTGTAATGACTCATCGATTCCAACGCACTTTACGACAGCGTCGGCGTCATTTCTTACCCGGCTGCCTACCAGAAAGTAAGAAGTTGACATCTTCCTCTCCTTCAGCCGTCACCTTCTCGAATCATGTAATGGACCTCTCACTGACTGCCAACTGTTTCACGTTGTTGCCACATCTCACACTAGGGCCCTAGGCCCCGACTCAAATAGTAATCAGACGATCCAACATCTGAATGTTACTCAAAGCTCTATTTTTCAACCTGTATTTGGCTTGAAGGTGTCTTTCCTTCTCAGGGGTAATATAAATCATTGCCCAACATCCACCGGCAGCTACAGACCTCTTAGGGTCAACAACATTCTCTGCAAAATGCTTAGAAGAATGGTAGCCCTCTTATTGTGCTCGGTTCTAATTTCTCGGTGATTTTTGTATCCTTGTCAGTGTGGCTTACATGAGGGATGATTCACATCCAACCATATGGATAATAGTTGTAGCTCATGTTCATTTTCATCGATGGAGCTCAAAATTTCAATGAACTGCAAGACGGAATTGTCCAGAACCGTTGTTATGTAACCTTCATTTTTGTCATTTATGTCAGAGGAAAGGAATCTTTCAATAGGTTTCTATTCTGCAATATATCGCAGAATAATGACAGACTGAAATTTGTATGTAATATCTCTTGTTTCATATACCAGCACAGAAACAAAAATAGCAGCATTAATATCATTTATCAGTTCTTCGATGTAAACTTGATACATACAGCCTAAAAGTTAATTTTGTATGACGTATGACGTATATTTACAGATGGAAATACTAGAGCTGTTTAAGTGGTCGTGTGTCACACTGTCAAGTTTTTCTAGAAGAGATAAGAAATCCAAGTAATTGCACTGAGCTATATGGTGCAGTGGTTACCACACTGAACTCGCATTTGAGAAGACTATGGTTCAAATTCACCACTGGCTATTCAGATTTAGGTTTCCTATGCTTTCCCTAAATCGCTTCAACAAATGCCAGGATTATTCCTTCGAAAGGGTAAGGCCGATTTTCTTCCCCATCCTTGAAACAATGTGAGCTTGTGCTCTATGTCTTATGACCTTAATGTCGATAGACTGTTAAACCCTAATCTTCCAGCCTTCTAAGAAACTGCCACTATTAGCTGAGTCCTGTTTGTTATTGATAGCCCTTAGTGCTGACTCATTAGTTCCATAAAATTTGCAGCACTCCACTATTCTGTTTAATATATGTCTATTCTTGATAACTAATGCATAACGTTCGTGAATTGACATTTCATGCAGTCAATCTGAACAGCAGTGTTAATGGTACCAAACATTTTGTATTTACAAGCATTTTCTAAATGTAGTCCACTTTCGTGATGTGTATTAATTCGACCACTTAAATGCTTTAGATCCTTACAGCCAACTCAAAGCTTCTCTTCGCTCATGGTTAACCACATATGCAGAACCATGTATTACTGAAAGTTCTGTTGTTCTCTTCATTGAGTTGAGACATTAAGAAATCTTTTGGTTTATATGTATCCATCCACTTGATTTCTAGGCTTCTCTTCCATAATTAGTAAATTAATGGAAGTTTTTAGCAAACAGTCTATTAATTTAAAATCACTGCAAGAATACCGGAGTTTCAACCACATAGTTCCAGGATACCACACACTACTGAGAGATTGACTCGCTTGCAATAGCAGGGGCAGTATGGTGCAAGAGGGGGGCGGGGGGGGGGGGGGGGGGAGGGAATGCAGAAAGGCGCGTTACAACGGCTACAAGAGAGTGGATTAAGTTATGCGACTGAAAATTCTGGCTAGAAGCCCAAGTCAGTTAGCCCCAAACATTGTGTAGACAAGCGGACAGATGGGAGAGTGGTAATGTGACAGTGACGGCAGGGTTAGCTGGGTTGCAGGGAAAGAGAGGTTGCGTGAACTGGCCCATTCACCAGGTCCATCCGAGATAACCTCAAGCTATGCTGTGGCGAGGGGTGAGGTGGAGAAAGGGAGCACCTTGGTCACGCCACTATGACCGCAGTATTTGGAGCCACCTGGCGCTGGCCCTCGAGGTGGCTGGGGAAAAGAAAAGAGGTTCGCGTGCATGGAAGCGCTGAGGGGGAATGAGAGAGGAGTGACGGCGACTGGGCCCTGTCGACCCACTACTAACAGCTCGTAGTAACGTCATGGGTTCTTGCAATGGACCATTGGAAACTGGACCTAATTACCTCTGGTCTCTGTCACTTACGAAATCATGTCATACTCAAACTACTTGATATAATACTGAAAAAATGCACAGAATAAAGTTATGTCACAAAATTTCAGGTGCGACCAGGCTGCCTGGCCGTTAAGAATGAGCCTCCGCTGCTGTGTACGCTGAAAACGGCAATCAGGCAGGCTTTTTCTAACCGCCAGGAACTCATTACCGTCTTTCTCGACCTCGATAAGACATACAACACTGTTTCTGTTCATCACATTTTACGTACACTCCATGACTGGGGCTTCAGAGCCTTCCTACCACTGGGTACCCAGTTTGGATTTCGTACTTCACTCAGCTGTCCACATGACCAAGAGAACGGCTGCCAGCGGTGGGCCATTGATAGGATCGCTGTTATTCTCTATACACATAAACGATTTGACAAACAGGGAAGAACAGTTGCGTTATCCACCCCTCAATAAATGCGGTTAAGGAAGCAGAGAGCGTTACGCTTCCCCAGGCGGCTACTCTTTAGTTTACGAATATGGGTCAGCCAATTATCAAAGAAGATTCTCTTAAATCGGGACGGTGCACCAACCACTAAGTGCTGGGTAGACAAGCAGAGTTCTCAGTCAGGATGGACTATTGTATGACGCCAGAAACGCATGACCTGCGTTTGCAAAAAAAGGTTCATATGGCTCTAAGCACTATGGGACTTAACATCTGAGGTCATCAGTCCCCTAGACTTAGAACTACTTAAACCTAACTAACCTAAGGACATCACACACGTCCATGCCCGAGGCAGGATTCGAGCCTGCGACCGTAACTGCAGTGCGGTTCCGGACTGAAGCGCCTAGAAGCATTCGGCCACATCGGCCGGCCCTGCGTTTACAGGAGAGGACTGGAAACCATGGGAAGAGTCGAAACAGAGGTCCTTCAGATTGCACTTAGGAAATGGCTTTCGGCCAAGACTACAGAGTGGGAGCTGTACCAAATGCAAACCATAGAAATGCAGCATGGGGGTGACCACTGACCTGACAGAGGTCACTAGCCCACTTCCCTGGGGCAATCCTGACGACACCCTTGTCTCTGATGAGCACTCGCTCCATGAAGGAACGAACTATTGCAAGAATCTACGGCTCTTTGACAGAATAGTGTGTTCACCCTTTGACAACACTCTACTGGCAGACGCCATCATTTTCTGACATACTACAATATTTTCTTCTACTTATTGGAGTAGATAGCTACCCAAAGCAGTTTTTCAACTGACAGTATAGATACAGAAAGCATTAGAGCAATTGAGATTTGATAACAGTGGAGCAGCAGCAAGAGTATACTTAACACTTTGATATTTGGCTTGTGTCTTGTTATCCCAATTCCATACTACATTGTCTCCTGTCAGCTCACATAGCCTAGGAGCAGACATGACAGTAAGATTGACAAATTGCTAGTAGAAATTAGTAAGGCTCAAGAATGTCCTCACTTGGCTTTTGCGTGTAGGAATAACGAACTCTTCTGTGGATTTTGGCTTTTCTGGACACCTTCAGCAGAAACACTATATCCAAGAAATTTGATAATTGATTTCCCAAACTCTGATTTTTCTAAGTTTGCAATAAAGCCAGAATTAGGAAACTACTGCAACAGAGTGCACACGATACGACTGTGGGTAGACCATGACTGTTCAGCAATTAATAAATCATGAGCAAAGAGTCAGACTATTTTCTTCAAATTGTTAGGTAGAATAGTCTTAATAGGTGGCGGAGGAAACATTTCGTGCAAGTGAGAGTGCAAAACTGGTATGCAGTCAACAGATGGAGTGGAGCTACATTTACCAGTAGCTCTCTCAGCTCTCTCCTAAATCCACCGAAGAATACAATTTCACAAAAAAAAAAAAAAAAAAAAAAAAAAAAAAAAAAAAAAAAAAAAAAAATGGTTCAACTGGCTCTGAGCACTATGGGACTTAACTTCTGAGGTCATCATTCCCCTAGAACTTAGAACTAATTAAACTAACTAACCTAAGTACATCACACACATCCATGCGCAAGGCAGGATTCGAACCTGCGACCATAGCGGTCGCTTGGTTCCAGACTGTAGCGTCTAGAACCGCTCGGCCACCCCGGCCGGCACACATTTACACCATGAAACGTTACTAATAAGTCATCTAAGCTCTGAAGTTTATCCATCACTGGCATAATAATAACCTTGATCTGTCTTGAATCAAGTACTGTCCTTATTGAATCATTGCTCTTTGGAACTACTATCAATGGAATTTATAAGAACTCTCTGCTGATTCAGTTATTCCTTGGTCCAGTACTGAGATAACTGAAAGTTACTGGGAGATTAAAACTGTGTGCCACATGGAGATTCGAACTCAGGACCTTTGCTTTTCATGGGCAACTGCTCTACCAACTTTTTTTATTTAAGGAAGATAGGACAAATACAAACCTTTATTATTCCCAAAACCATAGTACGTCGTTATAAATTATAAATTATAACTTTCCTGGAAGGAACCTCACTGCCATCCTACCATGCAGCGTTAAATAATAACAAAGTCAAAGTGGGGCCACCTCTGGCACCCTTTAAAAAAGTATTTATAGATATTAAAACAAGGTTCGAAAAAACATCGCGTTGCTAACAGTGCAATTGTTAGTCCTTATGTGCAAGTGCAGGTGTTAGTACACTCAGAACGTATGTGTTCTTCCTTCCCGCACTCAGAGCACGTCCTTGGTTGTCCGTCATAGATTACACTCGCCCTACAACCAGCGATGTACAAGTATGACGGAATACGTTTTCGGAGCTCTATCCAAAGTTGTCTGACGCCATTGAGGACAGGATACGTTTTGAAACTCGTCCATTTTTCAACCACATAGGATAGGACCATTCTGTAACAACGCAGCGCGTCTGTCACCAATTCTTCTGACACTTCGAATGGAAGCTCAAACCGGCCGAAGTGGCCGTGCGGTTAAAGGCGCTGCAGTCTGGAACCGCAAGTCCGCTACGGTCGCAGGTTCGAATCCTGCCTCGGGCATGGATGTTTGTGATGTCCTTAGGTTAGTTAGGTTTAACTAGTTCTAAGTTCTAGGGGACTAATGACCTCAGCAGTTGAGTCCCATAGTGCTCAGAGCCATTTGAACCATTTTTTTTTGGAAGCTCAAAGACGCAGATCGTTCGTAGTCCCATGCCGGCTTGTTCAACTGTAACCGCTCCAACATTCCCATCTGAATGACAGAAACGAAGTCCTTGGCGGTTTAGGAGTAGTAGTTCGTCACATGCCGCTTCATGAGCTTGACATAGGCGACGCTGCTGACTATAGATAAGTGTTTTCCAACTAGAACGTCAGGTTCGATTTTTACCTCGTCCTGTAGATAATGTTCTGTCTCTTAAGCCTTCGGTCGAGCATATTCGTTAACAATACTAATTTTCAGTGTCGATTTTGCGGAACGACAGGGGCATGATTCGTTCTATGTATTACCGCGGCACACCGCTACACTCTTAACGTAAACACCTCTCGCGCACAAGTGCGGCAGGGACGTAAATATCGTCCGAACCATTACGCCATCCGCCCCAGGTAGCTAAGTGGTCATCGCGCCGGAATGTCAATCCTAAGGGCCCGCGTTTGATTCCTGGCTGGGTCGGAGATGATCTCCGCTCAGGGACTGGGCGCTATGTTGACCTAATCATCAGTTCGTCCCTGGCATGTTTTCGGTGCGTCGGCAGATCAGTTGTACTCACAGTATAACATTTCAAAGATTCTCATACTGGTTTAGAAAGTTCAATCCCGCGTCCGGCCATCCTGATTTGGGTTTTCCGTGATTTCCCTAAATCATTCCAGGCAAATGCCGGGATGGTTCCTCTGAAAGGGCACGGCCGACTTCCTTCCCTAATCGGATGAGACCGATGACCACGCTGTCTGGTCTCCTTCCCCAAACAACCAACCAACTGGTTTAGAAAAGCACCAGGTTGGTTCGGAGCCTGGATGGAGAGAGAAATTTTAGGCAACTTATTTCAATCTTCCATTTCAATATATGATCCTCAAGCTTCAACCTGACTGACGAAAGATTATTCTGCCATTGCATCACGTAAATTCAACACTGTGTGGTGCTCATGCGAAAACTTACCCCTTAGGACTACATCTGTCATAAGGAATGGCACTGTCAAAAATTGCGCTGCTAATTTGTGCCCCCATGTTTGGCTTAGAACTTCCACACTTTTATCCAGAATCAAATGGTTCAAATGGCTCTGAGCACTATGGGACTCAACTGCGGAGGTCATTAGTCCCCTAGAACTTAGAACTAGTTAAACCTAACTAACCTAAGGACATCACAAACATCCATGCCTGAGGCAGGATTCGAACCTACGACCGTAGCGGTCTTGTATCCAGAATCAATTCCATAACTTTTGTCGCCTTTAGGGAAAGACTAGCCACATTGCTATCTTCTCACACTAATCAGATGCTGTTTATTGACGATAGAGCAACGGCTCCCAGAATCTAGATCATTGGACAGATTGACTTGATCAATCGAAATAGTAACAACAGACTGAGCCTCAGTATTTTGAAAGACCACATTCTTGTCAAATAGCAAATCCGTTACAGCCTCTAGTTGTACCATATTAATAATACTAGTTGCATTCTCTTGCATCCTATCAAATGCTTAATGTTCTACATCTAAATCTACATGGATACTGTGCAAATCACATTCAAGTGCCTGGCAGAGGGTTCATCTAACCACCTTCACACATCTCTATTATTCCAATTTCGTATAGCGCGAGGAAAGAACGCGCACCTGTATCTTTCAGTACGAGTTCTGATTTCCCTTGTTTTATCGTGGTGATCGTTCCTCCCTATGTAGGTCGGTATCAACAAAATGTTTTCGCATTCGGAGGAGAAAGTTGGTGATTGGAATTTCGTGAGAAGATTCCGTCGCAACGAAAAACGCCCTTCTTTTAACGATTTCCAGCCCAAATCCTGTATCATTTCTGTGACACTCTCTCCCACATACTGCGATAATACGAAACGTGCTGCCCTTCTTTGAACCTTTTCGATGTACTCCGTCAGTCCTATCTGGTAAGGACCCCCACCGCGCAGCAGTATTCTAAAAGAGGACGGACAAGCGTAGTGTAGGCAGTCTCCTTAGTAGAACTGTTGCATTTTTTAAGTGTCCTGCCAATAAAACACAGTCTTTAGTTAGCCTTACCCACAACATTTTCTATGTGTTCCTTGCAATTTAAGTTGTTCGTAATTGTAATTCCTAGGTATATAGTAAAATTTACGGCCTTTAGATTCGACTGATTTATCTTGTAACGGAAGTTTAACGAATTCCTTTCAGCACTCATGTAGATGACCTCACACTTTTCGTATTTAGGGTCAATTGCAAATTTGTGCACCACAAATCTTTCCTAAACCGTTTTGCCGTTTGTTTTCATCTTCTGATGACTTCATTAGTCGATAAACGACAGCGTCATCTGCTAACATCCTAGACGGCTGCTCAGATTGTCCCCCAAATCGTTTATATAGATAAGGAACAACAAAGGGCCTATAACACTACCTTGTGGAACACAAGAAATCACTTCTGTTTTACTCGATGACTTTCCGTCAATTACTACGAACTGTGGCCTCTCTGACAGGAAATCACAAATCCAGTCACATAACTAAGACGATATTCCATGAGCACGGAATTTCACTACAAACCACTTGTGTGGTACAGTGTCACAAGCCTTCTGGAAATCCAGAAATACGGAATCGATCTGAAATCCCTTGTCAAAAGGACTCAACACTTCATGTGATAAAGAGCCAGTTGTGTTTCACAGGAACGATGTTTTCTAACCCTATGCTGACTGTGTGTCAATAGACAGTTTTCTTCGATCTAAATCATAATGTTTGAACACAATAGCACTCCGTCTTCAGGCCACAAGTGGCCCATCGGGACCATCCGGCCGCTGTGTCATCCTCGGCTGAAGAAGCGGATAGGAGGGGCATGTGGTCAGCACACCGCTCTCCCGGTCGTTATGATGGTTTTCTTTGACCGGAGCTGCCACTATTCGTTAGAGTAGCTCCTCAATTGGCATCACGAGGCTTTGTGAAGGTATTTCGGAAGGCTGTGTTTAGTAACTCTGCTTTGCCAGCACTGTCTTCGATAGTATCTCCATTGATATCGCGCAGAGAAGGCAGTTAGTTGTTATATGTCATTTTGCGGGGAACTGCGTACTATCTGATTATTTTGTGGGTCAACAACCTGACCACGAATCTGAGAGACAAAACTATACTGATTTCAGCAGCTTGGCCCGAATCTATTCCTGTAACCACTGTGGTAGTTATTATTACTGTGGAGTCTCCTCAGATCCGAAGGGCCCCCTTCTCGTTTCTTGTTTCTGAATTGGACCTGGTTGTTAAATTAGCTCCTGGACTGCCAGCGACGTGGCCTGTAGGGTTTAGGTTGGAATTCTTTGTTATTCTCAATATTGTTATTCTTTGGCGCATGGCTACTACTGTCAAATTTGAGATCTAGAAACGGACCTTTCAATGCTTCAGTGTCATCCTTGCAGCAGCCCACTAACGTAATGTCCGAAAGAACAGACACCATTTTGATCCAGCAGGCACTATGAATTAAGAAAGAATTACAGACATTGGCTGCGAGTGGGCATTGATTTAAATGAATGGGGAAAGTTGAAAATTTGTGCCTGACTGGGAGTCGAACCCGGGTCTCCTACTTACTAGGTCCGTACAGTTGCGATGACCACGGTGTCCAGATGGGTTCGAAAGAACAGACACCACACGCTGCATATAATTAAGTCGAAGGTGGTAGATGACACCTTCAGTGAGGATGCACACCAGGCTGGAACTCTTACGGGAATTTTTGAAATGCAACGTGTGATGAGGCTAATGGTCAAGGGGCACTACATTAGGAGTGTGTGGATAAGTTGAGAATTTGGGTCTGGTGGGAAGCTACTATGCCCAGGTGACTTAGTGGCCACAGCATCTGCCTAGTAAGCAGGAGTCCCGAGTTCAAATCCCAGTTTGACACAAATTTTCAACTTTCTCCATTGATTTAAATCAATGTCCACTCACAGCCAACGTCTCTAATTCCTTTGAATATAATCTGTGTCAGTTTAACTAATAATTGAGTTACACGTTTCCAAATGAGCTCTGCAGGGCTGTAAGCATTACACAGAAATTGTTTCTTTCGAACCATGTGCTCAAAATAATGTGCGGATTCCGGAAGATTAGATCGCTCAGTGCTTCAGAATATATTGATGTATTTCACATGGCCTTTTGTCCCTTGCGACACTTGTGTCCAACAAGCAGACAGGAAAGTGTAACAAAAATCTCTGTATGTATGAAATTTACGAGCTAGAGGATACATTCTGTATGCCTTTCAAGATACCTTCATATTCCCCCACGTTTGTGGCAAAACGGCCATTTTGGTGGTAGTGAATTATTGAACTGTTCAATCTAAGCTAAAAGATGCATATCGTTTCCGGCTTTTTGAAATGCATTGAATTTCCGAAAAGGAAAAAAGATTTCTTCTAATCGAAACAATTAACTTCATGTGAATACAAATTTTCCTCTGTCCTCCATGTCGAGTTAACGCACGACCTGCAAGAAGATCATGCCCGCAAGTACGCTCATCTTCACTCCAAACCAAGCTGCTCGTTATTGGTTGCTACTAATGGAACCACAAAGATCGTTAGCGCTGTTCAGTGATCTAATTTACTCTCCACACGGCAAAGGTATTCATATATTTCGTTGACAGCTCGTTTATGTTGGCGATTAACAGTTTGTTGGCCTTCTTTAATCCGTTGCGACGACTGAACTACTTCCAGTCACAGTCTCTAGCGTGGCGTCAGGATTACTTCCAGAGTTAATGTTGCTGCTAGGTCTTCGAACTTGCTGAACTTTTCTTTGTTATTCAGTACTGGACTTTCAGAACAGGCCTCGATATTCTAATTCACATCCGAGGGAATCACATTTATCTCCTTGGTATTTAAAGTGAATAACGTTAGCAACTGCCAGTACAACATTTTCGCTAATATCTATTTATCTCTCAACTTCTGTTTCCATCCATGGCTCCTGGGCTTTGCCTAAATTATTCTGCCTCTATATTTTCAAGCCTGCCCTTTATTTTACTTACATCAGGCTCGAAAGCCCCACGTATTTCTAGTCTAATTTGCATGGGCATATTTTCGGTTTTAATCGAGAGTTTGTCTCGAACACGATTGATTCTCAGCTTAAGCCTTTGCGCCATTTCCAGGCATTGCATTCTTATTTTAATAACGGTTCAGACACAGATTACACAGCTACACAACATGGTACAAACCTTTCCATGGATTTATTACCATTTTGGTCAGAGAACACCACAATGTAACTTCAGTGGATAATAAGCATGAAAGATGATTATTGTAAATGTAGTAAAAGTTTCACGCAGTGGACACCAAGTGAAAAAGCTACTCCTTATGTTTCAGATCTAGACTGCCATAAAAATGCGAAGGAACTGTTAATCAGAACTCAGGGGGAAGTTGTAGTCTAACTCACAATCGATTTATTGATGTTAAACATGACAAGACAACAAAATTATTAAAGAAACATCACACAAAAAATATTTATTTAACAAAAGCCTTACTAAAATGGGATCTATGGTGGACAGAGTGATCTGCTGGGGATCGACACACGACACTAACCAGGACACTACTCGCTCTATCTCACTTCACACACATGAATCCAGGTTATGGCATTAAACTACGCCACCACAAAGCATCTATATTATACCATAAGAAAAACAAAAAAAACGAAAAATATGATTCGAAAGAACAGGGTGCTGACAAATAGATATTATAGCCCTACGTCGCAGCAGCGAATACTTTACCATCCTACTGGTTAAGGCGGGATACCACGATCCGTTCCGCGACTGAAGTCATGGACGGTGGCAATCTGTTATTAAATGCGCGTTCCTGAAAAATGCAAATACGCGGTCTCGCGTTCAGTTAATTCAGAACACAGGTACTTTCCTAAGAGCCTCTGAAACCCTGATGGATTCCAGTGTGCATATGGACCCGTTTTCTGGTCTGCCAAACCAATTTGGCTCCGTGCCACGACTGTGCTCGTCGGAATACGTCAAATGTTTAGATGGCCGACTTAAGACAAATAAGTAAATGCACGTGTCACTCGTTGTGCCTGTGATGATATAAGCAGTACCTCTGACAGTTCAGAAGGTAGCTGGTACAGGCTCTATGTCGCTCACTAGCAAAGGACACAAGTCTCACCATTTAGATAGAGACCTGCAGTACTTTACTAGTGAAGCGCCAGTACAAGAGACTTGTACAAGATTGATCTTTCTTCCTTTCTCCCCGTTTCCTCTTCAGCTCTGTTCCAAATGCACATTTCTCTTTTTGACTTCCCCCACTTTCACATAAGCCAATCACGAGCAGGCGCCCGGCATTCTAATCTCGGAGAATGGTCTTTGCACTGCAAACCGATTTGACCAATCAGAGACTTCTTTCCCACATGTTTGCCGTGTCTTTTGCCAACTCAGTACAGGGTGGAAGCACAGCCCACCATAAACAGCTTTTTATCTCCCCTGTTGCATCCATTTCAAAGTTTGCAAAGAATGGCCATAAACTTGAAAACAGCTTCGTGCATTGACAAAAGATGTTTTGAAACAGAGTCTGGACGTCTGGGCGCCAGTTTTCCTGTACCACAGACATTTGCAGAACGTTTACATTTCTTTTGGCGGCTTGCTCCCTAACAAGGCATACAATGCGCTGTCGGCGACTTTTCGGCGCTAGGCCGTATACCTGGACGTCTGCTCCCAGTCTGGCGCCAAGCTTAATGTGTTTCTGCACAATGCGACCATGGCACATGGCCGTCTGGAAATGTCTCCTCATCGTTCTCCAGAAAAAACGCGCTTTGTCGCCCCACCAATGCCGTGCTTTTACTGCAGTCGTTTAAGTCGGCGTCCTGTTCCTTTGAACGCAGGTAAAGATTACCATATTTCTTTCCCTAGAGCACGCAAACAAGAGCATAAACTGCTGCCCACCATTTCATCACAATGTATAAAGTCAAATCGCCGTAGATCGTATTCCCTACACCGAATCAGAAGGGAGAGTGCCCTACAATCTCTCATGCATAAGTTAAAGAAATAAAAGAAAGGGGCGCTTGACAGTAAATTTCCAACTACTGAATCATATTTCCATACATTCACTCAAAATTTTATACAGCACAAATTCTTCAATAAATCTTACAAAATAATTCAGTGAAAAAGTTACACGAACACATCCATTCCTATAAACAAATAGTAACTTTAAAGACTTCAACAAAGAGTTCAACATAAGAGCGAATACAAATATTGAACTGAAAATAACCAAAGTAATAGGACTTAGTACAAGACGATACTTCAGCTGGTTACCACCTAATCACTCGAAAAAACACACAATATCACGTTTATTAGCATAGTAAATTGCAGCCTAATTTTTAGTAAATGAAGCTTACATACTAACACGAAATGCAGAAGAAATATCCTGAGGTTGTTATGCTTACTTGGGAAAAAAACATTGCAAGACAAAGTACAAAGAAAAAATTGTTATGCAATTTCTAAACACTTATTAAAAGAAATGTGTATTAACTGTACTATAGAGAGTTCAGTGAATATTTTCCAGACACATGGAATGGTGAATTATTACAGGAAGATCAATCTGCTAACTGGAAAGCATGATCATTCACAGATCCTTCCTCAGAGACAAAAGCATAAGGCAAACTATTTTAAGAAAATAAGTAACAAATTTAATACTTATATGGTTACAATATGTGAATCTCTGGATATTAGTTCCTTTTCCAAAAGACAAAATTTTAATTGCACCTGACTCATTAAATCATCCAACAAATGCTTATAAACATAAGACACAAAAATAAATAACAATGCACAGAAGGCACACATTGAAATGTATGGAGAATGGGCTCAGAGCATTTACCTAAACTGTTTCACTGATCTCACTAACTTAATCTCACTACTAATTAGAACATGCAGAGAAAATCAAATCATGTTAGGGTCACCTAAGGAAACTTTCGTATTTTTACACGTTCCTTGTTTACTGGGAAGCAACATTATGTCCTCTACTGATAGAGGCCCATAACTTATAATTATTAACAAAACATCACAAAGCCCTGAAATCATAGCTCTGAAGTGAATCAACTCGTGTTTAGCATCTAGCAATCTCTTGCAGCGACAAACTTGCGTATTATGCTGAAAGAAAGAACGTTGATGTAACCGGTGTGTGCAAATGTACATACCAGCAGATGAATCTAATATGGAAAAGGAATCGTTACTGTAGGGAAACGTAGTCCGAGTATTATGGCATTATAAAGTGTTTGTGGATAATCATTAACCACAATTTCAAATTAAGTTATATTGAGAGGAACATAAAAACAGCGGGTTTCCAACCACAAGATAAGCATGCACGTGGGCGAAAATTAAATCACACAAATAGTGAACACATGTTAACAAAATGAAAGTTCCGTGAAATCTTACACTGATTATAATTACAGAGAGGCATTTAGAAACACATTGAGACTGGGTATAAGAAAATTTGGGTCTCGCGGTCACACGAAAAGAAAGTGTTCAGAATGGTTCAAATGGCTCTGAGTACTATGGGACTTAATATCTGAGGTCATCAGTCCCCTAGAACTTAGAACTACTTAAACCTAACTAACCTAAGAACAGCACACACGTCCATGTCCGAGGCAGGATTCGAACCTCCGACCGTAGCGGTCGCGCGGTTCCAGACTGTAGCGCCTAGAGCCGCTTGGCGACACCGGCCGGCTGTACAAACCTCACATTATCTATTTATCATCTCTGTGCCGTCATCACATCTCACATGAAATTGCTATGTCAATTTGAACATTCTGTAATTATTGAAATCTCTAAATTATTTTTTAGCCTCAAATATTTCGTTTTCTTTAATCTGAGTAACTATACATTTTAATCGTCATAGCTTGTGGTATTGCATTAGATTACGAGAGCCCAGTTTCTTGCACTAGGTGCGTGGCATACTTATCTTTCCCCACTCTCCGGTCACCTTCAGCCATCTTACTTTTCGAACTTGCGGTTTTCTGTTATGTACAGGCACAAATGAACTCCAGGCCACTGCTTTTCATGTGCTAGTATTTGTGAAGCTCTAAAGCGGCCAGAAAATACGCTGCCTACCGAAAATGTGAAGGACGCAGAGAACGTGGCCAGATATCAGGGTATCTTCATACACGCGCACACAATCATCTGTTACGCAAATAATTAGTGGTGCAGTTCTCTGTGACAGGATGGTCAACAAAGTGTATTAGTTTTATTGCGAGTCCTGGTAGGATATACACTGAAGAGCGAAAGAAACTGGCACACCTCCTGCCTAATATCGTGTAGGGCCCCCGCGAGCATGCGGAAGTGCCACAACATGACATGGATTGGACTCGAATAATTTGTGAAGTAGTGCTGGAGGGAGCTGACACTATGAATCCCGAAGGGCTGTCCATGAATCGTAAGAGTACTAGGGGGTGGAGGTCTCTTTTGAACAGCATGTTGCAACACATCCTAGATATGCTTAATAATGTTCGTGTCTGTGCAGTTCGGTGGCCATCGGAAGTGTTTAAACTCAGAAGAGTGTTCCTGCAGCCACTCTGTAGCAATTCTGGACGTATGGTGTGTCGCATTGTCCTGCTGGAATTTCACAAGTCCGTTGGAATGCACAATGGACATGAATGGATGCAGATGATCAGATAGGATGCTTAGGTACATGTCACTTATCAGACTCTTATCTAGATGTAGCAAGTATCCCGTATCACTCCAACTGCACACGTCCCACAATTTTACAGAGGCTTCACCAGCTTGAGCAGTCCCCTGCTGACATGCAGGGTGCATGGATTCACGAGGTTGTCTCCATACCCATACACGTCCAGCCGCTCGATACAATTTGAAACGAGACTCGTCCGACCATGCAACACGTTTCCAATCATCAGCAGTCTAAAGTCGTTCTTGTGGGCCCAGGCGGGTCGTAAAGCTTTGTGTCGTGCAGTCATCAAGGGTACAAGAGTGGGCCTTCGGTTCCGAAAGCCAATATCGATGATGTTTCGTTGGCTGATTCGCACGCCGACAGTTGTTGGTGGCCCAACATTGAAATCTGCAGCTATTTGTGAAAGGGTTGCACTTCTGTCACATTGAACGATTCTCTTCAGTCGTCGTTGCTCCCGTTCTTGCAGGATCTTTTTTCTGCCGCAGAGATGTCGGAGATTTGACGTTTTTCTGGATTCCTGATATTCACGGAACAGTCGTGAAATGGTCGTACTGGAAAATCTCCACTTCATCGCTATCTCGGAGACGCTGAGTCCCATCGCTCGTGCACCAGTTATAACACCAGTCTTGGTAACCTGCCATTGTAGCAGCAGTAACCGATCTACCAGACACTTGCCGACCGCAGCGCCATATTCTGCCTTGTCTACATTTCTCTGTATTTGAATACGCACGCCTACACCATTTTTTTTTGTGCTTTAGTGTATAAGGTGCGTGAATGGCGTCAGATGCTTCTAGATCACTGTCAAGGACACAGAGATGCCACATACCCAAGTGAGTTAGTGTTATCGTTAGCTGACAGAGTTTCAAAGGTACTTCATTTTTGGTGTCCATTTGGTCGACTGTCAGAATTGCGCAACATTCAGATTTGCGGGCCATTTGGATGTGACATTGGCCCCTGTGTTGGACTGAATGCGAATGTCGACAAACTCCCCGTCAACATTCTGGTCGACCACTCCTGACCACCATAAGGGCGGATCGCACCTTGTTGTTCACCAGTCCAATCATAGGCCCTTCACATCTGAGGCTATCGTTCCAGAACAAGTAATGGATCCGCTGGAACATCTTGTGTCATTGAACACCGTTGGTAGGAGACAAGACAGTTACCGTCCTATGCATAGGCTGCCATTAACTCCACAACACAGACAGCTGCGTATGAAGAGTCACCATAATCCGGAATCATGGACTGCTGATGGATGACGTTGCATTGTATTCAGCGATGAATCTTCATTCGGCACCAACTCAGATGACCATTGTCGGGGAGTACGGTGGCGACCCGGCGAGGCACAGGGCTGTAACAGTTGGTGTCACCGTGTGGGGAGACATCGGTGTCACTTGAAGTCAGGTCTCGTAGTGGCTGAGGGCACTGTGATTGTAGATTGGTACACCACCGACATCCTGCGTCCTCATGTATTACCTCTCATGTTACTGTACGTTGGAGCCATTTTTCAGCTGGACAGTGTTCGTCCATGCATGGCACTTCTATCTGTGAACAATCTGCTTGATGGTGAGATCGCCAGATCTGTCTTCATACAACATAAATTGCTGTAGAGAGGAAAACTTTTAGTTAGGACATTGACTCACATTTCACTGTGAGTAGTTTGTGGAGCTGTGCTGTGTTGCAAAGTGAGTCAATCAGAATAATCACCGAAACACAAGTGCAGAACGGTATTAAACTGAACATAATGAAAAATATTGTCTCACATGACTAGTAAATACGCTCGTAATGATTGAAAACACAGGTCAGGAAAGCTCGTATTGAAAGTGTCCAAAACACTAAAAAGTCCAATGCGAGTGAATGCTTCAGCTACAGCAGCAAACATCTATGTGGTATATATGCACACTTTAGCGATGAATGTAAATTTGTATCAAGCCTGGGATTCGAGCACGTGTTTCCTGCTCACTAAGCAGAGGCACTGATCACTACGCCAGCCTCGCACAGTGGTATTGCACAACTGCTCAGACTAGTCTAGCTTTCCTCCATACTCAGTCCAATTTCCCATGCACGTTGCAGATGTTCGAGATTTGAAAAGGTGTCTAGAATCCTATAGCTACATTTTATTAAGTTACAATTCGTCCCATGTTTGAATTTCCATTCATGTAGAATACTTAAGACTTGTGAACAAAATGTTTCTTTTTGAAGTATCCTGTATATTCTAGGAATCTGGTCATGTATAATGTCACCCAAACGAGACTTCTGAGCATTTTGCTTCCCTAGAACTAGCCTAGACTAGAAATACGTCTAATCTGCTCATTAGTTCTTAAGGACCTCTATACCCAAGAATTGAGTCCACACGACGTGCACACTAAACAATCTCCTAGTGACTTAGACGCATGTTCGTAATGAAGGTCCCTTTATTTACAAGTGTGTAGCACCTACTTGGCTTTGACTCTCGACGTAAAGTAGTTGTGGTGTATGTCGACATACGTGTTCAAGGGGGTGGGGGGGGGGGGGGGGGGGAGGCGAGAGATCAGATGACTGACCACATTTATTTAGCTTCTGTCTCATTTTCCGGAATGTGTGTTGTGTATTGGGTATGCGAGACTAATCCTTACATAATCCGAGGTCTAAATTGTGTTAAAAGGGTGTACTTCAATAGTGACTTGGTGAAGCCAACGAATGTGAAGGCGAAATGTCAGTTCTGATTATGTACTGGATCATAACATGGGCCGGCCGGGGTGGCCGAGCGGTTCTAGGCGCTACTGTCTTGAACCGCGCGACCGCTACGGTTGCAGGTTCGAATCCTGCCTCGGGGATGGATGTGTGTGATGTCCTTAGGTTAGTTAGGTTTACGTATTTCTTAATTCTAGGGGACTGATGACCTCAGGAGTTAAGTCCCATAGTGCTCAGAGCCATTTGAACCATTTGAATTTGAACAATAACATGAACCAAAGACAAGTTAATTTTAGAAATTGGTAGTATAGTTTTGAGTTGGCGATGTCAATGAGTGTGATGTTATCAGAAGAATTACAGTTACTTTTATGGCGTGTATTTTAAGCATCCTGAATTTCGCATGGTGATTTATGTCCACCATTTTGAGAACATAATCGATGAAAGCAGACAGGTAGAATTGGCAGGTTAAACATTTCCTGACTGGTGGACATTAACGGAAAAGTTAGAAATAGTAATTATGGAACTATGTCTCTGCCCACAGGCTCGACAGGAAGTGCTGAACACGAAGAAGCGGCGTGACGATTTGTACAAGGAGAACAGCAAACTCACGCAGCAGATGGAACTCCTGGCGTACCCGGAGCTGCTCCATGACCACGAGGTGAGTCATGGAACTCACAAGCTGCTGGCCTTCTACACGGTTGAGACCTGCCACCACATTTGTGTTTGGATAGTTGTTAGCATTTAGCGTAAGGGTGTGGAAAATTGCAGCTTTCACCGTTGTGTTTGAATCGGCGTTAACAATTAGTGCCTATTACGTCAATTTACGAGTATTTCCATTACATTTAGCTCAGTTACTATATTTAATATCGTAGCCGTTGCTGTCTCATCGACGAATGTAGTGCTTTGGTGGAGTATGTGACATGCCGTGTCATGACACATTGTTCTGTCCATCTGGAAGGTTCTGTTCACTGGAGGGGCAAAATATGGTGGTACGAGTATCTGATCACGCCCAGATCGTAGAGAACTACACTGCCTAACCAAAGATACACTGAAACTTTGTAGTACGTCTATGATTCGCCTTTATGACGGCTTGAACTCCGCTAGGGACACTTTCAGACAGATGCTTGAATGCCTATGGATGAATGGAAGCACGCGCAGGGGTCTGGAGCAAAGTCTACTTTCTAACTCATCCCAGGCGTGTTCCATTTGGTTCAGGACGGGACTGTGGGCTGGTCAGTTCACTACAGGTATGTGATTCTGCACAATTCATTGCCTCACAGATGCTGCTTTACACTTGGGTGCATTGTCACGTTTATACAAACTGTCATAGTCTCCGAATTGTTCCTCTACTGCACACAGTAAATAATGCTGTAAAATTCGTTTTCCCCATCACAATACGGATGCCATATGCTAAACACGAAAAACATCCCAATATTGTAACTTCACCTCGTCCGCTCTTCACTCTTGTTCCCACACACGATGGGATGTAATGCTCTGCAGGCATACCCCAATCCTCCGGTAGGACTGCTACAGGGTACAGTGTGATTTTACACATGAACAGGAGGCTAAGTGTCTTTAAGAGAGTCCATGTGTTGTAGTACAAGCTCTTCAAATAATAGTCCACGTTAGCCTTACTGCTGGTGAAGTAAAAGCCCTGGTTTAAACACTATTCCAGTCGCTATACACTTTTGTAGCCAGTGATGTGAATTGAAAGATGGCAACTAGGATAGTGACTGAGCTAATGTCTGAGACTGAGCTAGTCACTAAGATTAACTGACTGAGACTGAGACAGGCACTCCAATCAGCGGCGGCGATCTTAATACTTGTGGTCGGGAGGGCGTTGTCGGCGTGTTGCTTGCGAGTCTGTCTTTGGCCTGTCTCCTGAAAGGTGTGCTTGATCCAGCGCCTACTATCGATCTTCTTGCTACATCTTGGCCGACCGGTGTGCTGGCGACAGCTTATGCCAGCACTTCCTTCCCCCTGAAATGCCACACCATTGTCGTGTAAGGAAGATGTGAAGGACAGTGGGGAGAGAGGCAGGAAGCTGGACATTGAGATGAGCCAGGAACCATGACTGTGGAAGACGGCATACTCTCGACCATACCCCGCCATTTGGCTTGCGAGGCAATAGAACCATCCTCCAGAAAACTGCTGCCAGGGCACATGTCCAGGCCTGAGGGCACGTCCTGGGGCAATGAAGGCGACAGCAACGGCTATGGGGATGGCGGGTCCAGGTCCATTGGGTCGGCGACCGGGGAAGGCGGGAGCGAGGGTGCATCATCCATCTGTTCTTACTGGGATGCCCTGGTGGCACCAGTGGGTAGCTGCAAATGTCGCTAGAAAGTGCGTACGAAGCATTCTACATCTCTGTTGGACTGGGGGTGAAACAGAGCAATTGTTAGATGACAAGTGGCAATTCGTTCACAAAACCTTCATATAAAGTCATATTTATACTGTGTTAGTAATGGGTCATATTTCGTCAGAATTTGCCATAATAACTCATATTTTGACCAACTTTTGCCAATATGCATATATTTGTCACATCTTTAAGGACACAACAATAAAAACTGATTCAGGTGATGTTACAAAAACTGCAACTATTTGTGCAAAGCTTTATTTATCAGAACTGTAGTACACACGGAGAGTAACACATTAGTCGGTTCACTGAAGTAAGAGATTGTGGTGCAGGTCGACAAAATACTCATGAAGCCGACAAAGGTGGCTTCGAATGTAATAAATATTGCATAACTGTTCACAATATTCATTTTGAACACAAACTCAGTCTGGTTCAACAAGCCGAGAGTGAAGTGCTTCAACAACGTGAAGTTGCAAGGTTTCGTTCGTGGTTTTGAAGAGGAGCTCTTCAGGAATGATAGGAAAATATTACTTTTTGTAAACTATATGAAGTTAAAGTTAGCATTCTACTGTGCAACGACACTGTCATACCGCCAAATACAGCACTGTGTGGAGAGAAATGCTGAAAACGACAGCACACAAACGCTGCTATTTGAGAAGACTGGTCCATCTTCAAATGTCCGATCACTTTTTAAGGACTTGTTTGAGAGGATGATGTCTTGCAACATCCCATTGGAGAAGCTGAAGAAACCACACCTCTGACAGTTTTTGGACAAGCACACAACACATTCAGTTCCAGATGAACCAACATTAAGAAAGAACTATTTACACATGTGCTACAAAGGGGTGCTCAATACAATACGAATTAGCATTGTTGGCCAACAGGTCTGAGTGTCATTAGATTAAACTACCGATGTGGGTGGACATTAAGTTGCAAATAATTTGCCTTCTAACGCATGAAGCTCTCGAGAGAGTAAGCAGCTCGACAACTGCCATTTTGTTTGACAATTCCGTATGGGTCGCCCACTCCCAGGCTGGAAAGCTCTACAGTTTTATCAGGATGTAGGCTGACGATCCTGTGTGGTAATAAAACAAGATTAAATATTGCTTATTTTATTCTTCAGAATAAATCTTGTCGCCATGTCTTCTGCGTTGAATGGTGGCTTTGTAAGCCAGGGTTGAATCTGCTGAATGCACAGCCAGACTCAGGGCGGCCAAAGATCACTGCATCAGTCCCAAACATAGGCCTGTGGCTCAGAGTCTGGCAGTTGCCCTCCCATTGGTTCAGTAAGCACTTCCTGTCAGCTAGTCTGCTACGGATGAGGCCGTGACTGCGGCAAGTGTGTCTTTGGCTCATACGCTGTCCTGAGAGTACTCTGTCCACCTCAGGTCACTGCCCACGTTCTCCCCTCAGGTGGAACGTGATGTCAGAGGCTGTTATATTGTGCTGGATGCTGATCTTCGCCCACCAGTTCAGAAGGTTGTCTAACCCAAAAGATGCTGATTTCAGAGCAGGGGCAGTTGTTGGTGTTAGCAGACTCATGGACTACCCATCAGTGGCGGCTTCAGTACTCGATGCTGATTAATAGTTATCGATGGCTAAGGTTCGATGGTCATCACAGCAGGCAGCAAGAGTATGACCAATTCTGCAACAGTCTCATAAAAAATGTTATATTGTAATAATCAGAGAATGGAGTGTGAACAACACGAATGCCATCTATCCTACTGATCGACTGACTCAAGGCTATCGGTCTGGAGTATTTGTGCTGCTGAGGAGAAACTTTGCTGTATGACTTTTTACGATTCGTCAGCGATCTCCAGTTTCGCTGTATTAGCTTAGTCAAATTGTTTCAGTATTGTACCTGCCCTGTCAAACCCCTGATAGGTGTCATTGTGTCCTACCTATTGCTTCTTACAGAATGTTACGAGAATAATGAAAGCAGATTGGTCTGTACTTGTCTTACACTTTTCCGCTGAGGTCGTTTGCACTCACACACAGAAGTGTTGATGTTGCACTCTTGGAGACCGACTAACGGCATTGAAATATTTATACCTAGTGGCTGGCTAATGATAATTCCATGTGCTTGAGCAGCGCCAAGTTGTAGGGACTTAGAAAAACTTTCTCTCTTCCGTTCCCTTACTGTCTTGCTGTCTAACAGTCTCCTCCACTTTAACAAAATTCGTCCCGAATTTTGCCCTTTCCTTGTTTGTGGTTTACTGTCTTATGTATTTAAATTTACACTGATCCTTCGGCTCCTTTAATCACAACCGAAATATTACTATAGTTTAAAATTATCTTCCTAGTTTACTTCTTGATGTACTATGGTCTCCGTAATCTCTTACTTGGTAGTGTGCATCCACTCCGTAGGAGTCTCATGAAAGGTTCCTTCTTTTGCATGAGTGATTTTCCATCTTAGACAAAAGGAACCTGCACAAATGAGTGGTAGTATCCTAGTAACACTGGTGGTTGATCATTGATATTACTGATATTCCATCTACGTTTTTGTCGATATTTCCAAACATGCTGTAACGTTTCAGCTACGAAAATTTGTTCTTTTTATGAAATGATTAATTCATCTACAGTCTCATGGTACAAGTAATTGTAGCTGGAAGGTGAAACTCTGTCCTGACAGTGTCACACTTGGTTCCATTGACCAATAACCCACTCTGCACTGTTTTATTTTTATCAGAAATGTTCTATTGTTATTAAGTACGACTATCTCTGGTGAGAATAGGAAATAAATCCTATGATTGTTAACCTGCTGAAAGTTCTACCTCTTTGCATAATGGTGTTTCCGTTCACGCCAGTCAAGTGCGGACGATTATAGCGGAACAGTGGGACAAAGCCCAACGCGGTACACAAAACGAGTTCCCTCCCTAACACGCCGTAGCCGTTCCTTGTCGCCGTGCAGAGGCACGAGCCGTTCTTGCAGCCGCCGAATTCAGGAAAACTTAGCGAGGCGACCATCGGTGGCGGTGAAGTCTTTGATGATGACTGTCGTTGTGATGTCCCGGGGTCTCATTGATGTCATCACCGATGGTCAACGTGTCTGGACGTTGATCGACTCAGGAACTTCCTTTTCCGTAATGTTGGTTGTTTATCGTCGTCAGCTAAAGAAGACTATGTTCTGTGATACGGAAGTGACTTTGCTGATGCTCGCAAATTGGAAATACGTGCAGCCGACAGGAAAATGTATTGCAGGATAACTATCAGTGACAGAACACAGCCCATAGAAGATGTCATTTTAGCAGCGGGGACCTCTTGCAGCCTTCAGAAGCAGTTACAGACTGGAAGACAATAGCTCCACATTGACGAAACCTAAAGATTGCTGTGGGCGGTTGTTTGTCTTTAAACTTGGAACCTTTTGACGACTGAAAAATGCTGGTCAGCTTACGAACGAAATATTCATGCTAGCTATGATTATAAGCATTGTAAGTATTCTAGGAGAACTTTGGTTCACAAGCAGACACAAAACATCACTAAAGGAACGTGCTAGAGAAGCAGTCGAAACAGTACAAAAATAGCAGCTTAACCCTCTCGGCCGTAACGTCCTCATATAAGGACGTACTAAATAAATGCTTAGTATATGAAAATTCGTTAAATTTTAGCACTTGTGATAGTTGTCTTCATATTGTCACAAGCGGAGAGTTTATTTGAGAACAGTGTCAACATCTCGTGTTAATTTGTGGTACCACAAAACAAACTGAATGTTCACAGTCACATGGATGCTTTCCAATAATCTTTGTACCTCCCATCAGGAAGTTAATATTTTCTCAGTATAGCTCATCAGGAAGTTAATATTTTCTCAGTTTAGCTAAAAAAGTTATATGTTCGTTGAAAGGTGCATTCTTGAAGGCGAAAATTAAAGGTGTTTTTCAGAACGAAAGGTAGGTGACATATTTATAACTTCATACATCTCTCCAAATGAGGACATTGTGATTGTAAGGTTGTTATAGCATAGAAATTTAGGACATTATTTCGCTGTCTTTTTAGTCATCTTACGGTGATTTCACAATGCCCCAAGTCCAAGACAGACAAAGCCCAGTTACAGAAGAAGAAGTTATAGAGCTCCTTAGTTCATCTGACACTGACGATCTATCCGATGATCCTGGCGATAATTTTGAACAAGAGGGTAATGATGGAGGTAATGTTAGACATTTTGTATCATACGGTATACTGAAGCTGAGTAGCCTAGACGCAAAGCCCGCTAACTGCATGATAAGAAACACTGAGATAATCTCGAAACCCTTGTCCCATCCAAACGACAACTCATTGCGAGCGAGAATGATATTGTTGCGTACGAATTTGTTACAGCGCATTCAACCTAAAGCTGAATAAGAAAAGTGTCCATTCTAATCGTAACAGACTGAAAGGTAGCTTTGGATGTCCAGATTGGTAAGTCTGAGGTCTGTTCACGTGCTTTGCATCCGGACATGGCAGGGCGATAGACACGTCTACTGGGCATTTGGCGGGCTTTGCACCCGAAGACAACATGCAGTTGCTACTTTTGAAACCGAACATTATTTTTGACAGCCATTTTGGACGGTTTAGAGCCTCTTTTGCAACCTGAAACATATTACATCCTGTAGACGCTGAAAAAAATCTATGCGACCGTCTGCTCACCTCAAAATCGACATAAAATGAAGTTAGCGGCTTTTTCATCTCGACTACTCAGATGTACGTTTTTTATGAGTTTTCCTTTTTGTAACAGCATTGAACAAGACGAAGCTGAAACAGATGCTGTGCTTGAAACTGATGTGATGGACGTTGTTGATCTAGAGTGGCATCATAATAGGGACAAAAAATATACGGTAGAGGAAAAGAGGACTCACTTATATATCTACCTTTTATCGAATAATACAAAAGTTACACTGAGCCGGTGGATAACCTTGAGAGCCCGTAACAATTTTTAAAAACAATATTTCACTGATTTTCTTGCGTAGAAATGTGTGGAATGCACAAATATTTATGCAGTTAACCGAAACATAGGTTATTTTTTTCCTTCGACAGATAAAGAAATACTTTCACTTATAGTAATTCACATTCTGATGGGAAATCTCAAATACCCCAGGATTAGACGTTACTGGAAACCGCACTACGTTATTTCCCAAATAGCAGATACTATGTCATCTAACCGTTTCCTAAAATTGAGAGAGAACTTCCAATGTGTTGACATAAGAAGTGATCCTGATAAAAATGATCGATTTTGGAAAGTCAGACCAACATAAAATTCCATAAGAGAACGGTTGCTGAGTTTACCAATAGAAGAACATCTGAGTGTCGATGAGGAAATGGTGCCTTTCAAGGGATCATTGAATGTAAAACAGTATGTGAAGGTCAAATCGAAAACATGGTGAATAAAAATATTAGCACTCTGTGTAACAAGCGGTCAGATGTTTGATTTTATGATATATCAATGCTCGACGACAGAACTTGATCCAGCAATGTCAAATAGTTTTGGTCTTAGTGAATCAGTAGTGTGAAATTAGCAGAAACACTCAGTCAAACAAATGTGCTTCTTATTTCGATAATTGTTTCTCAAATTATGGTCTCCTGCAGCACTTGAGAAATAAGAATGTGTACGCAATATGCACAGTGCGCCAAAATCGCTTCAAGAACCAACCATTTTCGAGTGACAAAGAGATGAAAGAAAGTGGTAGAGGCTCTGCTGAGGAACTGATAGGTGAAGATGGATAATTTATAGTAACAAAATATGACAATAAGCCAGTGGTTATGGCGTTGAATTTTGTGGGAATTGGAAGCAAAGATGTGTGTAAACGATGGGATAAAACTGTAAAGAAACGTGTTGAAATCGAACGGTAGAAGTTATTCAACTTTACAAACACATATGGGAGGGGTCGACAAGATGGATTTTCTGATCGCAATTTGTAGCACATCATCAGATCGCTAAAATGTGCCCTTCGCATGTTTGCTCTTGCAATTGATGTTGCATGTGTAAAAGCATGGGTTGAGTACAAGAAAAACGCGTCAGAATTACGGGTTACTAAAAATAAGACCCTTGATTTGCTTCGCTTTAGGGCAAGTGTGACCAAAGAACTGAGAAAAATAGATAAGCCAGCTGTCAGGAAAAGGGGGCGTCCCACTAGTGTGAGTCCAATGACGACTCCAAGTACTTCAAAACGAGCCAATGTGGAAGTTCGTCCAGAAGCTGATGTTCGTTTGGACAATGTTGGGCATCTTCCAGTGATCAGTGACAAAAAATCGTTTCACAGGTGGAAGAAACCGGGTTGCAAAGGCAAAACCAAATTTTATTGTGTAAAATGTCACACTTATGTGTCGATAGAAGACAATTGTTTCTTCGATTATCATTCTTCACAAGTGTAAAACCATCGTTTATGTACATATTAATTTAGTAAGCTTTGTGTAATTTATGTATTTTGGTGAAATAAAATCAAAGTACTCTCACTTTTAGACTTACACTACACCCACTTGAACACAATGTCCTCATTTGGGGACGCATTGTATCCGCCCTTGGGAGGCACCACGCAATATTTTATACATCTGAAGAAGACAGGGCGTATTTTCTTCTCCATCCTTCCCTAATCTGAGATTGTGTTCTGCCTCTAAAGACCTCTTTGTCGACGGGAAGTCAAACACTGGATCCTCTCCTCCTCCATGGATTCCAGTTTTATTTCCCGCTCGTGGAGATGAATCCATGTTTCATTGCCTGTAGCGATGTTCGTCAAAAATTGTCACGATCAGCCTCGTGACCCGCAAGAAATTCCACGCAGATGGTCTTTCGTTGCTTTTTATGGTCTTGTGTTAGGTGGACAAACATTTGAATACTCCAACTGGTGAAAGAGTATGGCAACACTACCAACAGAGACGTTCAATAGAGCAACGAGGTTTCTGACTGTGATCCGTCGATCAAAGCAAATGGGAGTATCTGCGCCTTCCAACATTGCAGGAATGGCAGATTTGTACAGCCGGCAGGCCGGCGGGAGCTCGGACAAGTTTGCGCGACCATCTTGCGATGGTGACAGATGCCTCGTACAACGACTCACCGTGCTTTTGTTCGCTCTTAGGAGATAGACATACTGCAAGGACCTATGGATATCTGCGATGCTTTAGCTTTCCACGAAAAGAAAAGCAGTGGCAGCTCTCAGTTTGGAACGCACTTCCCTTACAGATACCATTTTGAAGGCTACATGTAGGGTCGCCACGTACCAGAACTTCGAGAAACCACATTCCATGATATCCCACAGCAAATTCCGCATTGTTTCAATCGAAAATTCCCGACAAAAAAATGTTGCATAACTTATTGAACGTCGCTCGTACTTTTACTTTATGTGAACTAAGTGGGCTTTCTCTTTCCTGTCAAATGTTACCTACATAAGGTGTGTTGGCCATACATCCGATTGCATTATTTGTTCCCTCTAAAGAGCCAAGAATTTTTCTTTTTTTGGCTATTTGTTTTTGCATTTTTGCCTACCATTGAGATGGGGAAGTCATTAGCCACAATTGTTTGCTTATTGGTGTCTATTCATCTAAATACTTAGTAATTACAATTACAAATCACTTATATTTGAACGATCACTTAGATAATGTTGTGGGAAAAGTGAAACAAAGACTGAGATTTTTGGCAGAACACTTAGAAAATTCAACGTGTTTCCTAAAGGGAATGCCTTCGCTATGCTTGTCTGTCCTCTTCTGGAGTATTGCTGCGCAGTGTGGGATCCGCATCAGATAGGACAACACGGAATGTAGAAATAGTCGAAAGATGTGCAGTTCGCTTTACATTTTCGCGAAATAGGAGAGAGAGTGTCACGAATCTGATATGTGGGTTAAGACGAGGAAGTGATTCGTTACAGCGAGATATTGTCACAAAATTTCAATCACCAACTTTCACCTCAGAGTGCGAACGTATTTTGTCGCCAACCTACCTAGGGAGAAATGATCATTGTAGTGAAATAAGAGAAATCACAGTTCTTACAGAATAATTTAACTTTTTAATTCACCAAGGCGCTGTTCATGAGTGGAACGGTAGAAAAACAGCCTGAAAGTGCGTCGATGAACCCGCTACCTGGCACTACATTGTGAACTGCATGCCCTCTTTGTTCCATCGTATTTTGTTTGCCTTGTGTAACATCGTTTTATATGCAGCTTTTTTATGTGTATCGGGTGACGCAATGAGGCGGGAATTGTGGTGCTGTAAGCTTTTAACTGTAGATTTTGAAATTATGGCTCTTGCAATTTTCTGTGCATAAATCTAGGTTAATGTTATTGTTTTTCTGTATTCAGCTGTGAAATTTGTTTTCTTGTGTAAATTGTTAAAAAGTTCCTAAGTTAGTTTATTTAAAAAAAATCTTTATTACAAACCATAATAATTACACAATATTAACCCACTTCCTTATCTGATTAGTGCCCGAGCGAGGTGGCGCAGTGGTTAGCACACTGGACTCGCATTCGGGAGGACGACGGTTCAATCCCGTCTCCGGCCATCCTGATTTAGGTTTTCCGTGATTTCCCTAAATCGCTTCAGGCAAATGCCGGGATGGTTCCTTTGAAAGGGCACGGCCGACTTCCTTCCCCATCCTTCCCTCATCCGAGCTTGCGCTCCGTCTCTAATGACCTCGTTTTCGACGGGACGTTAAACACTAATCTCCTCCTCCTCCCTTATCTGATTAGTGGGTCATAATAATTATACAACTGGTAATTATGTTGCAGCTAATTACAGTTTGCAAGTGAACTACAGTTAGTAATACATACAATGGGCATTTAATGTCTAGTACCTAGGACTTATATCCATTTCTTATAACTAGTTCCTATAGCCTGCAGCGTCACATGTGTGCCAGTGAGATATAAACCTACTTTGATAGCCTTGCTCATCGAGCTAAACCCGAAGAGCGTGCCCCTGGCACTGGGCAGGCCACGATGTTGATTCGCTGCAGTTCCCTAACATAATTTTCCTATAATAAGTCCTACAAACTAACTTATCCTACGTCATATCCGGTGCATGTCCTTATCGGTAGCACTGGCCCCCACTTCCCCTAATCCTGCACGTGGCGGATTCCAACTATGATGGAAAGTAGGCCAGTTCACGTACAGGCGGTATGGCAATAGGGCTCTGGACGCAATCAGTGTTGGTTGTCTCAGTTATTCAGTTCACGTCCCTCAAGTATTCTGTTACAACTTTCCGTGATACCTCTTCGGCCAATGTATTTAGCAGATGGAAAGTGTCCTCACGACTAAGCAGTTGATATGTGTCGTGGTTTGGAAGTCTGTCTCGAAATGTAGTCGCAACATCATTGAAGAGGGGGCACTCGTAAACCACATGGTCCGGAGTACCCTCTGACACGCCACAGTCACACGCGGCTGTAGCCCTCTTCCGAAATCGACATGTCGGGTAGGGTCTATGGCCAGTGAGAAAATGGATCAGTCCTCGTATTGGCTCAAAGTATTTCATGTCCAAGCGCTCCCTCACTTCTGGTATGAACTGGAAAGTTCTACGTCCAGTTTCTTCTACCTCCCGAGACCCCTGCCAAAGTTCCTCTCCTCTTTTCCTTATTTCCCTTTTGTCCTCCACCCTTACACCCATGATGTCTACAATTTTCTCATAATTCCCCTTTTTCGCCCAGTACCAGCCGCCTGTTCCCTTATTTTGATGTCCAGAGGGCAAAGCCCCATTATGACTAATAGCCCCCCCCCCCCCCCTGGAGATGTTCTGTAGGCCCCCACAGATCTCAATATCATACTTCTCTGGACCCTTCTTACTGTCATGGCGGACACAACCCTCGTGTGCCTGTGCGCCCAGACTCCCGAGCCGTAATCCACTATTGAGGTTAGGATGCTGTTATGGTAAAGTTTAATAAGGTGTGTGTGGGGGGGTGGGGGGGAGATGGAATCTTTTGTGTCCTATCGAGATGAGATTGTTTAATATCTGCAGAACTTTCTGGGTTACAGTGTCAATGTATTTCCCGAAGTTCCACCTCTCATCAATAATGACTCCTAGGTAGCGTGTCTCACATCACCAGAGAACTGGTGAGCCGTTAATTCTGACAGTGGGATTTCTAATTAGATGTCCTTTTAACAGCAGGTATGTGGATTTTCTGGGTGAGATTGTCATTTTAGTCATGTGGCACCATTGTTGGAGTTTCTCTATGGCTCTCTCAATTTTCGGTTCTATGTCTTCCCGGCTGCGGCCACTGACCAACAGGAGGAGTTCATCTGCGTAGGCTATCATCTCTAGCACTACTTCGCTTTGTTGTAAACTGTCTAGTAGTGACTCCATGTGGATGTCCCAGAAGAGGGGTCCTAAAACGGATCCTTGGGGGCATACTTTAGTGATTGCTTTTCCAACTTTCTCGCTAGAGGATGATAGCCAGACCTCCCGATCCTCACAATAGCTCCTCAGGCAACCGTATAGCGGCCCTGGACACTCTTTCTCCCTCGAGCAGGAGAGGAGCAAAGGCCACCACAGGTTCTCGAAGGCGCCACTGATATCCACCATGATGCCAACCACATACTTGTGCGGGGTCGAGCCACAGACCTCGGCCACCAGGGCGATTGCATCAGATGCCGACCGCCCCGGCCTGAAGCCAAACTGCCTGCTGCTCATCCT